>NC_079518.1:6576712-6618701 GCF_000801105.2 Raphanus sativus | reverse complement strand
ACTTGAATTTCTTCCAAAGTTTGTTCATCGGTAGCTTCTACGGTCAATTGGTTTTCCAAGCATTAGTTTACCATTGGGTAAATAATTTCATCACTTCTTCATAGACTAGTAAATACTAATACATGGTGATTAGATGACTTATCATAGAGATTTAGTGGTGATTTAAGAGGAATTTCCAAGATATATTGCAATATGCAGCAAACAACACAATTTTAGAGCTGATTTTGTGCATTTTGTTTTTCTTTGGAATTAGTTTTCAACTTAAATCTAATCATTCATCAATTAGTAATGGAAATTTCGGTTATAGACATATTCACCCATAATACAACTCAGTGTTGGACTTATAATTTGAATTTTTTCATCACTATCTCCAAAGAAGAAGCATTATAACTAAACCCATTTATAAAGAGATTGATATTTTAGGATTATACTATTTTCATTAATTTGTTTATAAACCCACCGAGATTGCGGCTCCAATAAATATAATACATATAAAAGCACTAACAACTGAATCATATTTGTTCAAGTTCGTGTTTTGATGTTATAAGTTGCTAGAGATTAGAGTGACCTTGTCTAAGAAACCAAGTTCTTGTTTCAGGCAATGAGCGACATCATAGAACCAAATCGTCGATTCTTGTATTGATGAAGAGGATAGAAGCAGGAGAGATTCTTGGAAAGATTCAAGAGATATATGGAGAAAGTGGTTCACTGAACAGTCCATAACAAGAATAAAATACATGAAATGATGACAAACGCAAGTCATATGACGGAATGATTTTGGTCATAGGCATTAACTAAACGTATTAGTAAACACAATGGTAATAAACCTGTTAAATATTTTTAGACTTTCCTATTGTTTGTAGTTTCGTGTATGAGCATGTGTGTTTCATGTTATGTGCTTACTAATAGAAACTGTGTATATATATAAAAAAAACTTTAAAATGAAATCACAAATAATCTTCAAGTGAATTTGTGTTAGCATTACTAGTAGTAGATGTAACTTATCATATTTTTAAAATTGTAAACACAAAAGAAATGTTTAGATTTGTAATGATAGATAGGAATAGGATGTTTAGTCTTGAATGGTTTTCTGTTTCAACCACATTTGGATTAGAAAGTGATTACAAATAGCAAATTGTGTAAAGCTACAAAATGGATTGAGATAGGAAAACAAAATTCTAGTTGTTTGCTAAACTTTACAAGCTGTTAATCAATTAAAAGGAAATTATTTTTGAATATTAAGTAGCACACAGTAAATAAGTAATTGTTTCCAACCATGAGAGGGGTCGGGTCCGGTCTTTATTCGCTTCGTGGTAAAACTAAAACGCAAAAGAGGTCCTTCCTTATTCGCTGTGCCGTTTCTTCATTTGCCCAATTGATTTTTCTGTATTGTCGTCTTTCTGGAAATCGAACGAGTGAAGAGCCAAAGAGGAATCGAGAGAAGTATGGGTCCTCATGGAGATGGTGACATGGAGAAAGTTGAATCGGAGAGTCATCGACCCATCTCCACAGTCGTCTTCGTCATCGGTACTTTTTGCTCCTCTTTCAACAGAACCGATCAATCGATTTTCATCTCCTTCTTACTTATGTGTGTTTTATTCTGATATTACCAGCTATGCAAGCGGAGGCTCAACCTTTGGTCAACAAGTTCGGACTCTCCGAAACTTCTGATTCTCCGTTAAGACCCCTCCCCCACCACTCCTTTTGATTCTCCGCTAATCAGTAACTTTAAACCTAAAGAAAGTCCTTATCTTTTGATGGTTCTTGTGACAGGCTTGGGAAAGGATTGCCCTGGGTTCTCTATCAAGGGCTGCACAAAGATCTTCGGATCTATGTTGTCTGCCCCGGAAAAGATGCTGCTCTAGGCAAGTTTATGAAAGACTCTCAAAGACATACTAATTGCTAGTGAAATTTGGGAATTTAGTTTTGTAGACTGTGGCTGTGCATTATCTATAGTGGTGTATGAGCTTGTTGATGTTTGATCTAATGAGCTGTAGAAGCGAAAAGGAATATGCAATTTATTTTTCATTTTATGCTACTACAAGTATATGTTGTTATACTGCTGACAATACCAAGGTTTGACTGCAGGGATTGATAGTGTTGGAACTGTTCCAGCTTCTCTCATTACCTTTGCTTCTATCCAAGCTTTACAACCTGACATTCTCATCAATGCTGGAACCTGCGGTGCCTTTAAGGTTCATTTCCTTCTTTCTCTTGCCAAGGAATCACTTCCTCTCTGTGTGTGCTTTGTGAGAATGCCATGGTTGAGCGTACCTCTATTTTTATGTAACTAAAGTGCTGATTGACTGAACATGCTCAGGTTAAAGGAGCCAACATAGGAGATGTATTCCTTGTATCTGATGTTGTCTTTCATGATAGAAGAATACCTATCCCGGTAGCTGCCTTCTTCTTCCTCTCTTTATTTTTTTTCTTCTATCCTTTTTTCATTCTATCTGGCAAGTTGCTGAGAGATTGTTTTGTTTATCTTTGTTTTGCAGATGTTTGATCTGTATGGAGTTGGTCTTCGTCAGGCCTTCTCAACCCCCAATCTCCTCAAGGAACTCAATTTAAAGGTTACTCAAAAACGTTTCACAATATCAAAAGTACTATTAATAAGATTTTGAGTGTTTTATCAGATTGGCAGGTTGTCTACTGGTGACTCTTTGGATATGTCCACACAAGATGAGTCACTGATCATTTCCAATGATGCTACGCTAAAGGACATGGAGGTAAATGTGATCTTAACAGCTCTCTCCAAATTACTGAATCTAGCAAAGAGAACAAACATAAGCTGAAAATCATTGTGTCTCTGGGGTTTTGCAGGGTGCTGCTGTGGCCTACGTTGCTGAGCTTCTGAAGGTACCAGTAATCTTCTTAAAAGCAGTGACGGATCTGATAGACGGAGACAAACCGGCTGCAGAGGAATTCTTACAGAACTTGGCAATGGTGACCTCTGCGCTAGAGGAAACTGCCACTAAAGTGATCAACTTCATCCATGGGAAAACCCTTTCAGACCTCTAACTCTGTACTTGTGCTCCTTTTTATAAACCAACCGTGATTCCTTAAAAATGCATTCCAACATCATTTGCAGTCTCACTCATTTCCCGTGATTTTTAATAATAAAACTTCAAATTTTTCAGACGTTTTCTCTTCCCAGTGTACTCGGATTAAAATAGCTTGTTGTAAGGTTCGTTATTTGCTTTTTTATCCATTATCATTATCGTATGCAAGGAAGTAAAAGCAACCGGAAAGACATGGAAACACCAGTCAATAGTCAACAAAATATACAACACGGTGAAACTAATTCGTTACCAAGTCATCTCAGACACAAACGTTAAGATCAAATGTAGAGAAAAATTTTGAGCCGTCTCTTTCCGTATTACATGACTGAGAGTAACTTATACTACTCCAGACGGAAGCCTGAGAACAAGCTGACCCCCAAAAACGCTGCACAAGATAAAATCATGGATCTTTTGAGCTATACAGGGCAACAAATGAGTTCGTATAGAGTGGAAGTGAAAGACTAAACGGTACCTTTTGACGTAGTAGTAACAGAAATCTGCAAGGATGAAAGTTTGAACAATTTCTGAGATGAGAACCATCGATGGCCACAATCCATAACCTAATGCTACAAGCAATCTTCCCCTCGTGTCCACAACCTGTTTTTTTTTTAACACATACAACATCGTGGATTAGGCTACTTTTCAGCATCCAAAACCTGACTTTCAATGTATCGATATCAGAAATTAGAAAACTAACCTGTAAAACCCAATGGGCACAGCTAAGGAACCTTGCTACTCCAAGTGCAAATACATAATGCGCCGTGAAGGGTTCAACAATCTGAAAACAACAGCCAAAAAAATAGATTCAGATTATTAGAGAGTAAAACCAATACGTCTAGGTCAGTTCTCAAATTTCCCACTGTGAAATAAAGTCTGTGACCTTTGTGTTCTGCATCACTCGCAGCTGAGGCAGTACTGAAACAGCTTCAAGGTATACACACAATGCCCACGAAATCCTGTTTAATATGTTGTGAGAGGTCGATGGATGGATCAACACAGCCAGCACAACACACGGCACAAGCTGCAACAAAAATTAAAACCAAGTGTATAGTCATTGCCCCCACCCTTACAACGTAAAGCTTAACCAACAACAAAGCTGCTTTGTATAACTGGACATCAATGGTACCAAAAACTCTTATTGACTTACCACGTAATAGAGAGCGAAGTTGTCTTTGTCCTCCATGTAACTAGCCTTCAACTTAAACCGGATCATAAAAATAACCCAGAGAGTTGTTCCCAGAGTAGCCAGATCCAGAACGGTGTGTATATCATATTCCATCACAAAGCTGCAATACAGCCTCACAGCTAGAAATATCGCCGTGAGCTCCTGAGATTTCAGTGACAATCCTGCAGAAAATTAACACACAAAAAGTCAAGCAAAGGTATACACTTTTCGATGTGGGTTTGCCTAAAAACCTTCGAATTAGAATCTAATCCTAAAACCCCTAAATCTCTCAGCTCAACAGATGATGATTCCACAAAAAGCTAATTCTAAAAAAAAACCCTAAAAATTGGGATGTCGAAAACACACGGCTAAACGAGAAAGTTTGGATTTTTATTACCAGCGCAGGTTTTTTCTTTCATGAGTTTGTAGATGAGAACGCAGATCCCGATGGAGTGAACAGCTTCGGCGGCGACGAAGAGATTGTCGTGATCGTGAACAATGAATCTCAGCAGAACCAAAGCCGCCATGCCTGTGACCACCGCGAGAAAAGCCTTCACCTTCGGTGGTTGCCTCCTCACCCATGACCACACCGTGTGGATCGGACTTTTCACGGCCTTCATGCTCAAATTCTTCGACTTTTTCGCTTTTTTTTCTGAGATTTTCTCGGTAAAGTGAGAAGAAAGGTTAACTTTTAATGCGAAGCAGAATGAGAGATGTTCTAGTTGACTTGTGATTTTAAAGTTTCTTTAACCTTAATGGGCCGTAATTGAGTCCATTATTTGGGCCATAGTTGTAGCGGACTCAAATCGTATTAGCTTCAATTTGGGTATGAATTAGTCAGAAACCCCATTCAGAAGCTGTCGAAGATTTTGTCTCAGCATTGTTTCATTTGTCTCAAACCATCCGTACACTTGCTCTCGGCATCAACCTTTGTGTTTACTTCTACTAGTAAGAGTGTCTTGGTCCACTGGTCCTTCACATTCGACATATAATATGTGTGAGAACAATGTAGTTGTTTGCTCAGAGAACAATGTAGTTGTTTGCTCAGAGAACATGTCAACATCCAGATCTGGATATTTTCTTATATATCTCTCATATTTTATAAAACCATTTTCAATTGCTCAATCAATGTGGAACCATATACAGTTCACGTATTTATCACATTTCACCTAATAAAACTAAATATCACAAAATCACACCATGTGAGACTAAATCCTTGGTTGCCACTACTTTTTTGTTGTCAACACACATTTATTGCGCTGCTGCTTAGGTTAGGGTGTATCTTTCTTGTATATATACCATTCTTTTGTCCAAACCGTATATATACACCATTATTTCTAAATTCCATTGATAAATCTTCTCACCGTCCCTTAGTTTTTTTATTTAGAGCGACATTAGTGTTGACATACTTCCAAAAGTATCTAAATAAATATAATTTTGTATGGCGCTGATAGCTTAAACGGAAACTGGAATATTTGTATGCCTATATAAATTGAATATACAACATATTTTAGTTCTATATCATACAATTTTAAAACTGTTAACGAACTTTTACAAGTACAGCTCTATGGAAGCATAGTCGCTTATGCTGCACCCAATCGATTAAACTCAGCAATCTACATAATAATGCTATTTATTACATGTTCTTACATTAAAAATGGGCCTTACTGGTGATAATGTTCAGAGAACAAGTATTTAATTAATCTGCAGACATTACACCGGAAGATTGATATTATACTCTCTTTCGACTTGAACCTCTTATTGTCCAACTGTCCAAAGCCACCATATTAATGGGCGTAGTTGAGTAGGTAGAGATTTAATATGGCAGTGATTCATAATGATATCTCTAATATATAAATCTACTAACCATGCAATATAATAAAATTTACTATCTGCATTGATAAGTTTCGTATTCGGTATTCCTACAAAAATATTCCGGGGAAAATTTTATCTTGCTCATCTTTTGTTCGAATGCTTCGGTTCAGACCCGGTTAAGATCAACTAATCAAAACCATAGCAAAGCCGACAAACAAAAACCCCAAACATCATTTTCAAAGCGTTGGTCACTCTTAAGTGGTTTTCCGACTCTGCTTTTCAATCTGACGAAACCTAGATTCATATGCAAGTGTTTACACAGACTTCAATTTTCCAACAAGAAAAACAAATAGTAGGCTTTGAGCTGGCTAAGTTTGATTGAAGGATGGTGGGCCTTGTCGACTTCGAATACGAAAGATTGATGACAAAAAATTAACTTCCCTCTCCCATCTAATTAAATGCTAGTAAATCAAGTATCTTCTCTAACCAAAGTCGCTAGTATATCTCACCCTAGGTGTTCTTTTGCACCATACACAAAAAAATAATAAAATACTAAAAAATTATATTTAAAATATATTTGTTAAGTTTTATAGTTTATTAATTGATTACAAAATTTAGTTTTAAATTTTAATTTAATTATATGTCAAACTAAGATAAAATTTAAATGTTTTTAATTTAAATTTATATTCAACAATACATAAGTATATATTTAAAAGTGTAATCTTGAAAATATTTTTTATCTATTTCTTTTGGTTGAAATGTATTCAATCGAAATTTATAAAATAAAAGATATTTTTTTAAAATATATAATTACCAAAACATAAAACTAAATAATATATTTAAATTCTATAGATATTAAAAAGAAACTAATGATATTGGAATTATAAAATTACAATTAAAAATAGCATAAATTTTTGAAGAATACTTTTAGTAATAAAGCTATATATATAATTACAAAATTCGAATCAATTAAGATTTCAAAAATTGAAATATTACATATTTATATTTCTATTATTATATTATTTATTTTTATATCAGTGATCATCCTATATATGTGTTATTATCATGTTTTTAAAAATTATCAAAATTATAAGTCAATAGTAAATGTAAATTTTCATGTCACAATTAGTTTTAATCACTGTTGTTATTGTTATTATGACATGTCATCATTTTTAAATCCATGTTACGATGATATATGACAAATAACTTCACAAACAATGTCTAAAGGTATTGATTTATTACATGGTACACTGGTTTAGTCACAAAGAAGGGGCAGGTACAAGTAGCACAAGAAGTGTGACTATTTTTCCCATAAATATAAAAGTTTCTCTTCTAACCATAAAGTGGCTCGCTTCAATTTGGGTTGGTTGCACGTATATACGCACTCATTAATCCATTTCATGTTTTTGAAGAAATCATGTCGTGTGTGTGTAACAAAAAGTGAAGGAAAAGTTACAATGTATACATGCATTAGATTTTGCCATTGGCTGTATCACGAAGGAAAAAAATTAAAACACCATACTTATAGATCAAAAGGTTCATGTGATCGAAGCTCTACAGTATGTCTCGTGCAATAACGTTGGTTATGGAAACAAAAAGGTAATAGTAATATGAATGCATTTTCATATAAAAATAAATAAATAAATAGATAAGTCAAATTGTTTCAACCACCCTGCATGAAAAAGTATGATGAATTATGGGGAATTGCCACTAATACCACTTTTATGATACCACTTTTCAAAAATACACTAACCAACTTTACCACTAAAAACTAAATAAGAAAATGACTGTTATACCCCTTGGTGTATTCTCTCCCACAGCTCTCCAAATCCAATCAAACGAGACTGAATATGAGACTGAATACGAACCTGACGAGCTCTCCCATGATCTCTCCGACGAGCTCTCCGATGATCTCTCCGACGAGCTCTCCGAGCATTCTGACGACGAGATCTCCGGCGGCGAGCGAGATCTGGCGACTTCTCGGCGAGCGAGATCTGGCGACTTCCCGGCGAGCGAGATCTGGCGACTTCCCGGCGAGTTTCGACGATTCTGACACTTTTGCCGACAAGATTCAACGATTCCGACGAGATTTGACGAAGCATATGTCTGACGAGCTCAAACAAACAAAACAAGAGGATTTCTCACCTTGAACGCATAACAAAGGTGAAAGGGTAATAGATGGTGATTTTCGTCTCCTTTTGTAATTTTAGCTTGATTTCTCAAAATCGATCAATTTCTGGGAAGGGAGACAAAGTTTTTCGTATGAAGTTTTCAAATCTCAAATTTATAAGACCTTACAAATTTATCGATAAAGAACATAGTGCTAACATTTTTGTATATAAGAGTTCTCAGTTATTTTACAAGGTAGTATGTAGTACTCATGATTTGCTTATTGTTGGAAGTAGTAATTCCTTAGATTTTACATCTATAAGACCTTAATTATAAAACAATTGTGTATATGGAGGGTCATTATCACATATAATTTTATCCCCCAATATAGCTGTGTATATAAAGATTGACTATCACCATTATGCTTTTTTATGTTTCAGAAAAGAATACAAATATGACAATTGATTGTGTCAAACAAGATTCGTTAAAGTAACCACATATCTGATCAAACTTCAAGAGAATGGAGGATATCCTCACCTATGTGTAATCATATGCTTAAACAGTTGATAGATTCTTTGAAACAAGAATTTGCTTGTTTGTTATTTTCAAAGACTGATGTTACTGATGCTTCTGTTAAAAGTGATATGTGATTGGTCAGAAGAAGAAACTTGGAGGTGCTCGTAATGCTCTCAATGACATCACAAAAAATTCTGGGTCATTCCAAAGTTTCTTCCAAGAACAAGCAAATCATTTTTTCTGATTCTGCAAAATGCGAAACCAACATAGCTGAGGAGATGTTCTTGTGAACTTGTGCTTAAAGCTTGTTATTTTGCAGATTCTTCCAATTGAAGTTAAGTATTTCTCTGTGTTTATACAGCATGCCTTTGATCAGATCCTCCTTGATTTGGAAGCACAACAAAAGGGTGGTGACATGGCTCTTTCACCAAATATGCTAGAAAGAAGCAAAGCGATGAAACATATGTTCACTTTTACATTGAGATCAACTAGAAAGGGTATTGTTACAGGAAATCATTTTTTGGCCGATGAAGCTACATCAATCGTTATCTTGTGTATGCTGCAATTTATAAATATTTATAAACTCTTATTAATGGATACATTTAATAAGAGTTTATAAATAATACACAAAAGAGGTTCTTTGTTATATAAGAGGTTCTTCCAGTTTTTATCAGGAATAATCTCCAAGTGGCCTCCTTTATGAGCAAACATAAAGAAAGTGGAGGACTTCTTCATTTTTGTGTAACAATTTTTGAGGTTAATTCTTTGGTCATGCTTTATTTATAAGGTTTTGTTATTTACTTTGATACAGTCACTAGTTTTGTGTTTTTATATTGCAAAAATATATGTACCCACTCTCTTTAATTGTGCGAAACAATATTGTCTATACCAGTGCCCTTTAGGTATTTAGAACCCCTTTTACATTTTCATAAGGACATAAAAAATATTGTATAGAGATTATTGATTTCATTTTTTAATGGTACAAATGGAAATGTATAGATTATAATTAGTTATGTCAAGTTCATAAAACTTTGATACACAAGATTAAATTCATAAAACTAAAGAACACGTGCAGGCTTTGTAAGGAGATGATGATACGTGGCAGATTCTGAGGCACATGCGGATAACAAGTAAGTCTCCACCGCTTCAGATATTTTACATACCCTTATAAATTGTTTTATAATCCTTTATAATGGTGTTTAATCTTTACAAATTATTTTTATAGACCCTTCTAAATTATTTACATACCCTTATAAACCTTTATAAATTATTATACAAACCATTATAAATTGTTTTATAAGGATTTCTAAATGGTTATAGAATCTTTTAGTTGATTTATAAACCTATACAACTAATTTATTAAGGTTTCTAAGTTAATGTATAAAAACCTTATAAATTGATTCATAAGGGTTTATAAAATGAGAATCGTTATAACTTTTACTCCAATAGGTTTTTAGTAAGAAAAAAAAGAGTTTATAAGGTTTTATAAAACATTTTCTAACTTAAAAAATCATTTATAAATTTTTGTATAAATATTTTACGTGAAAATTCTAAGAATTTATAAATATTTCTATAAGAGGTTATACATTAATTATAAATATTAATCAGTTAGTTATAAGAACATCTTAAAGCTTATGATTTTATCTATCCACTAATGATAATAAACAATTATAAATTATTTATAAACAATTATAATGCTTCTGTCAATCTCCCTCCCTCTCTTTTTTTATGTATATGTATTGTGTAACTAACTATAAACGAGTTTGATTTCAAGTAAACAATAGCTTGAAACTGCACATATGATCTCTTGGGTAATTTAAATTTAAAAGAAACAATTAAATGATTTATAAAACCTTATAAGTCATTTATCCGGATTCATAAACCAATTTCTAAGAGTTTATAACTTATTTTATAAAGATTTATAAATTAGCTATATAAATTATAAAGACTTATAAATTATTGAAACAACTATCATCCAGGTGAAGTTTCAGAGACTCTATTACAACACCACGTGGAGCGTTTGCTTCTTTGATATCCCCAAGGCATGGGTTCCAGCTATCAAATCTGGTTTTGGATGAAGGTGAAGCCTGAATACAAGAACTGGTTCTTGCTCTGCCGGAGAGTGTGATATACATTGAAGATATGCATCTCAAGATTTCTTCAGAGAACCTACTCGGGTTTTCCATGTCATCTACGATGTGAGATGAGCCTAGAAGATCTCCAAAGGTAGTATGATGAGCATAAACATATCTTTTATTCTTCTGCAAACATCAAATCAGTTAAACAAATATGCTAAATGTTGAAGACCAATGTGTTCTACTTACTTTTGTAGAAAAGACTTTTAAGTTGGCTTGGAAACTCCAAGGACATGAACGTTCAGACACGGGAGATGCTTGATAATTGTAGCTGAGCACACCAGTAAAGTCTGATTGTGAGACGAAGCTTGTTTCAGCATGTAGAGAGAATGAAGTAACTTGTTCATCAAAAGATGTCATGTAAAGAGAGAGAAGATATAATGTTCTATACGCCATTTGTTTAAGCCATTTTCACATTTTTAAGCCATTTTCACATACCCAGCAATCATCGAAGTCCAGAAAACTACATTCCTAAGGGCAATACCATCAAACACTCTACAACAACTCTCGATCTCTCCACACTTAGCATACATATCTACAAGACCTGTCAACACAATATTATCAAAGTCTGGCGCCTTAACGATGTCGCAGTGTATCTTCTTCCCGTTATCTAAGTCATGCATCTCAGTATATGCTTTCAAAGCTATGGAGAAAACAATGTCATCGTAATATCATTAAGCATTAAGTTGTACTATTGACAATATCATAAAATCAAGATTTATAAGAGGTTATAATTCTTTGAAATGCAATGTTCACTATCCAAAAATCTTTCTCCTAACCAGAACTATTCAAACGATAAGTCTAAATCAAATCAACCTTATTTGTTTTTTTGGATAACAGAGGAACGAAAAATTCTAATATTACTTGAACCCAGATTTATAAAGGTTTATAATTTTTCGAAAGCTCAATGTTTACTATTGAAACTCTTTCCCTAATAGATCGACATGCTCTAAACCAAATTTTCTGATTTTTTTTATATCAGAAAGAACAAATTCAAAAAATTACTTGAATCAAACAAAAAGTATACAAATTAGAAACATACCAGTGTCAATCGTGGTGAGGAGCCAACATATTTGAGATTTTAATCGTGATTCTCGTAGTCTCTTGTCGTCAGCTGAGAGAGAGAGAGTGATGATGGATCTCGACAGAGACGACGGATTACGGAGACGATGGATCTTGACGGAGACGACGGATGACGGAGACGGCGGATCTCAATAGAAACGATGATGGATCTCTGTAACTCTTCTGTCACCGACTGCTTAAGAGAGACGACTTCATCGGAGAGAGGCGACGAAGAAGAGATGATGGATCTTCAGAGGGAGAGAGAGATAAGGAAAAGTTAATTTTGTCTTTTACACATTAATGAAAAGTGTATTTATGAAAATGTCCTTTTATCAATGATATTATTGAATTGTGGTACCACACAAAGTGTAGTTATGAAATTTCTCCATGAATTATTGCCGTAGACGGAAATTACAACGATAAGAAGGACCATGGCATTATTTAAAATAAATGATACCACTAAATAAAAGAAACCACCGAGTCCCAATTATTGTTGGTAAAAAATAAAATAAGAAAGTTTAAAGAAATAATAATCAAAATCCACTTTTGAAAAATGCTATGATAAGACCATTATATAAACGAGAGAGAGTCTCGCTATAATCATATCATCTTCTCCACTAATACTCAACTATATTAACACATACTTTCTTTCTTATAAACTACATTTTCCGGAAAGGAAAGTGTACGTACGTAGTGTGTCAGAAATCTCAGAGGGTGAGAATCCCAATGAGGATCTTACCCGAACCTCGAGGTTCGGTTCCATGCCTCCTCCTCCTCTTGTCCGTTGTCTTTTCCGCTACTCTATCTCTGGCTCGCGTCGTCGAAGTTGTTGGTAACGCCGAGAGCAAGATCAAAACCCCCCATGCATTCTCAGGTATACCACATTAGTCATAACATTTTGTACTATCTAGTGTCATATTTTTCTGGTTATTTGACCATTGTGTGTGTTTGTTACTTGTCAAAGGACTCCGAGTGACGATTGATTGTAAGGTGAATAAAGGGCATTTTGTTACAAAAGCTTCTGGAAACATTGATGAAGAAGGAAAGTTCGGTCTGAAAGTTCCTACTCATGACATTGTCTCCGAGGATGGAGCTTTAAAGCAGGAGTGTTATGCTCAGCTTCACAGCGCTGCGGGAACACCTTGCCCGGCTCATGACGGCCTTGACTCCAACAAGATTGTGTTTCTATACAAAACTGGAGACAAACACGTTTTGGGTCTCAAACAAACTCTCAAGTTTTCACCTGAACTTTGTGTTTCCAAATTCTTTTGGCCTATGCCTAAGTTCCCTCCCTTTAAGGGATTTGATCATCATTTCCCTTTACCTCCACCTTTGGAGCTTCCTCCTTTTCCTAAACCTTGCCCACCACCTCCGGTTCCAGTTTACGAGCCACCACCAAAGGTGGAGCTTCCACCACCTGTCCCGGTTCACGAGCCACCACCAAAGGTAGAGCTTCCACCACCTGTCCCGGTTCATGACCCACCACCAAAGGTAGAGCCCCCACCTCCAGTTCCGGTTTACAAGCCACCTCCAAAGGTAGAGCACCCACCTCCAGTTCCGGTTTATAAGCCACCTCCAAAGGTAGAACACCCACCTCCAGTTCCGGTTTACAAGCCACCTCCAAAGGTAGAGCACCCACCTCCGGTACCGGTATACAAGCCACCAACAATCCCCAAAAAGCCATGCCCGCCTAAATCACCAAAGATCGAGCTTCCACCTCCAGTGCCAGTTCACAAACCACCGACTAAGAAGCCTTGCCCGCCCAAGCCGCCTAATAAAGTTGATCCACCACCGGTTCCAGTCCACAAGCCACCAAAGAAGCCGTGCCCGCCCAAAACACCAAAGGTCGAGCTTCCACCACCAGTACCGGTCTACAAGCCACCACCGAAGATAGAGCATCCACCAATCTACGTGCCCCCGGTGATCCCGAAGAAGCCGTGCCCACCCAAAGCGCCGAAGATCGATCCTCCACCGCCGGTTACGGTCTACAAGCCGCCACCGAAGATAGAGCATCCACCAATCTACGTTCCACCGGTGATCCCAAAGAAGCCGTGTCCTCCGCCGGTACCAATCTACGTGCCACCGGTGGTGATTCCGAAGAAGCCATGTCCGCCACTTCCACCACTTCCAAAGTTTCCGCCTCTTCCTCCTAAATACATTCACCATCCCAAGTTCGGCAAATGGCCTCCGTTGCCGACTCACCCTTGAGAGTTTAATACGTATACTTGTATGTAATCAACGTGTTGCTTTTTAAAAAAAATATTATCCTGCATGTTTGAAATTTGGTTTGTTTTGCGACTTTCATCTTTTGTCTACTTAATTTCTCTCTGAGTTTTATGTGTAGACTGTTTGTTCATCTCTTCCAGGAATAATATGGTAATGATTTTCTCAAAAAAAAATAATGGTAATGATAACTCCTTTCTTCTTTGTTATGAGATGATCATCACGATCCTAGAGCACCTCCAGATAAGTATGGAAGAAAAAAAAATAAAAAACCAAGAGTACTCATGAGAAAACATGATAAAAATTTGTGTTCAATTTTCTCTTACACTCATGCTATTATAATATTATAATAATATATTATTTTATTGAAACTTTTATGTTAATTATTACATCAATGAAGATGCTTCTAGGATGATCAATGTAGTAATTTAAAACAACTATATATGTAATTAGTATTGTTTTTTTTTTGCTAAATTGTAATTAGTATTGTTTCCATGCAAAAAAATTAAGGTTAGCTTGGCAGGCCAGTAACCATAATAAGAAAAATAATCGAGTGACTTAAAGATGAAGTGGCACTAAGAGAAACATTAGGCTTTTTATAGAGATAGGATTCAGGGACCAGTAGAGTGAATTCACCAACTGGGAAATCAAAAGATGCTTTGGATTGGAGGTAGTCAAGATTAAGGAGCAGCTATTGGTGATTAAGCCCCGCTTATAATCAGCTCTGATTTGGTTAGTGCCTTTTCTATTAAACTCCAAAGAAAATTACCTGTGTCGGACTTTCGAATTATTGCTCAATTGATTGATTTCCACGTCGATATAAATAGCATTGATTAGATAAGTCATGCGGACTTCTGTATGTGAAGAAAGTATATAATTTATCTTTCTAAATTTTGGACAGAGTCTAGATGAAATCCAATTATACATTCTCGTGGAAATTCAGATAAATGGAGCAAGAACATGGACCAACCGACTCGGTAGCCCAAGAATTCCTTGACGTGGATAGTTGCTTACAGCTTCCTTTTGAAATTTTACCGAACGAACAAGGTCAGTGTTCTTGCTAACACTTTTACGCTCCTTCTGTTTTTTTTTTCGATCAAACAGACCTTCTGTTTCAATGCTATTGTTGAAGACATTGCTTTATTTTTAATGGAGCGCCAAATTAAATGTACAAAGCGTATTCTCACCCATGCATGTAAGTCATGATTGTGTTTCAAATGTCTTAACAGATATAGTCATGTCTACTTGATGAAAAGTGTGATTGAGCAACATATGGATCTATTCCTCAATCACACTTTACGGACTCGGTTGGGGTACAAATTTATAAAGTGGCTTATCTGTTGTTGAATTTTCTTTGTTTACAAGCAGAGGGTGTCGTTAAACTGGCGGAGGAAATGGGATATGTAGATCTTTTCTCATTTCCCTGAGCTTCCAGAGCCGGAGATTTTACACGCTATATAGGTACGTATGATAACTAAGAGGACAAGAAGGGTGTGTTTTTCTTTTTGTTTTTGCTGAGCTTTGTGATAATTACAGAGACGTGGTTCCTGATGAAGTAAAGAAGCTGTACCTATTGCTGCTCCAAATGACAGATGTCTTTGTTTTTGAAACTTTGTTTACTTCAGGTTTGTAGGATCCATCCAATTTTTGGCAGTGTGATGTGGATAACTTCTCAAAAGACTTCAAAAAGCTAGTGAAAGGTAAAAATCAATTTAGTTGATGATTTTATAACTTAGTTACAAGATGAAAAAAATGGTTTGGGGGTTTACATTTGGTTGTTTCTATGGAGCAGCTCAGAAGTGCATGCGTACTTGGAACCATCTATGGATTCACCGAAGAAAATGGCTTTCTATATCCTCGATTGCTATAGGTACATTGAGAATGTGTTGTTTGTTATTCACAATAACCAACCAACCCCGTTAGAATCTGGTACGTAATGGTTTAGAACTTTAGATTCCCTGATCCGAGTTAGTGACCAACGGTATTACTGGAGAATTGACTATATGTTAATCAACATACTGTATTATAATCAGTTCAAAAAAAAAACATACTGTATTATAATGCTAATCAACATATTATGTACTATCTATGTATAAATAGATATTTTATTCTTTATAGCCAAAACTTCAACAGTAGTGTTGGGCTCATGCTGACCACTCTTTTTTACGCTTAGCTTCTGATAATCACTGTTCCGGATATTTCTGTTTCTCGAGTTCACGTGCCTAGTAGACAGACTCGTGCTGTAATATACTGCTTTACAGTTATTTTTTGTTTGTTTGTAACGCACTGAAATTTTCAGCATTAGTTTGTTAAGAACTGTAATTAGTCATGGTAAAAAAAACTTTGAAACGTTTTTTAAATTGTATAGTTTAACTTTGAAACGTTTAAGAAATTAGAATTTTAATACTTTCCCAATTAAAAAAAAAAACTGAATTTAGGCCCGTAATTTAAGAGGTCGATATCGAAACGTCTGGTTTGTTAGTGTAACAGACACGTGTGGCACGTTGGAAGCGGCAGCTCCATGGGGCATATGCCGAGTCTGAGATACTCACTGCTGCATGACCCTACTTAACCGGTGGTCAAACTTTTAACTTAACCACAGTTAAGTCATAACAGCCGTCGAGATCGTTCCACGTGTAACAATCTCGTGGCCACGATCTTTTCTCTCTCTCAGGATATTCGCCGCTTCCCTTCCTTTTACCCAGCTTATAAAAACCCACCGCAACATCCTCATCTCATCCACGACTGATCCATAGCATACCATTCCGTTCCTCAAAGCTCTCTTATCATATCAAATCAACAATGGCGTTCCCTAAGGTTTTCTTCGACATGACGGTCGGTGGCCAGCCTGCTGGAAGGATCGTGATGGAGCTGTACACGGACAAGACTCCCAAGACCGCTGAAAATTTTAGAGCACTCTGCACCGGAGAGAAAGGAGTCGGACGTAACGGCAAGCCTCTCCACTTCAAGGGGTCTTCCTTCCACCGCGTGATCCCTAACTTCATGTGCCAGGGAGGTGATTTCACGGCCGGGAACGGGACGGGTGGCGAGTCCATCTACGGTGAAAAGTTCGCCGACGAGAATTTCGAGAGGAAGCACACCGGTCCTGGGATCCTCTCCATGGCCAACGCTGGTCCAAACACCAACGGATCTCAGTTCTTCATCTGCACTGTTAAGACCGATTGGCTTGATGGTAAGCACGTGGTGTTCGGGCAAGTGGTGGAAGGGTTGGACGTGGTGAAGGCCATCGAGAAAGTGGGATCGGCGTCTGGAAAGACGTCGAAGCCTGTGGTTGTGGCAGACTGTGGTCAGCTCTCTTAGATCGCATGAGATCTATCCTCAGTTTTAAAATTAGCGTCGTGGTCGTACTCTAGTGAGTGGTGTTGGGTCCTCATCGTGTGTCTCTGCTTTTGCTTTTGTGTTCTTTTTTTTTTGATCAAAGCTTTTGTGTTCTTTTCATTTGGTGTAGTCATGAAAGCTTGGTGTGTGTTCGGTCTCATGTCACCCTAATTAGTAGCTTGTTCCATAAATAATGAATGAGCTTGTGTTTTTACCCTTTTCATTTCAGTTTTGAATTAACGAACCTAAACAAATAGGCCTCAGCACCCAAAATAAAATAAAATAATTGTGTGTAATGCATTTTTCCCTTTGTAGTGACTAGTGAGTACACTCTGGTCAGGTGCACTGAATTTCGTCGGACACTTTGTTACTGGTAAAAATAACAGCTATCACTAGTGATAGTGCTTCAGTAAAAAGACTAAACAACTCTCTTATCATCATGTGACTGAACAATTTTGGTCATATGTGATACCACTGAAAAGAAAGCAAATTGTGAGAAAGCCAATCATGTGAGTTGGGTTTCTTGTGTTCACAGAAACTAGAACCTTTATTAATCATATAAAGATGGTAAATGTAATGGGTCTTGCAGAATGATTGTAACAAACAATAAGTTTTCTAACTAAGGCTGTACGGCCCATTAATTCCGGCCTAAACTTATTTTCAAATCCAAGTGGAGAAAACATCATATAATAATTACTAGTGTGGTTTTGAAGTTTCATATGAATAAATGGATTAGTTATTTAAATCGAAATCATATCTGAATCCAAGAGAAGACTTAATGTTTTTTTTAACTAGGTGAATATGATTCATGTGAGGAAGAGGCCAGACGAAGTCCCACTATACAATAAACTAGAAAATTCATGTGAGGAGAGGGCAGATGAAGTCCACACACGCTTGTGTGAACGCATTCTCCTTTTTAACTTCCGCTTCTATTTTATTATTTTTAAATATGATATCGCTTATTGTTATTTAAAATAATATTGGGATATTTATACAAAAAATAAGTAAACTTACAAACATACAAGCGTGAATACAACCATTTCGTCATGCTAGCTAGCTAGCAAAAAAAAAAGACATTTTATACTGTATAATACTCCAGTGTTTAATTAATTAATTAGATAAACACAATGAGAGCACCAAGATGCCAGATGGGCATTTTGGAGTAGTCCTCAGAACATTTGAAAAAAAGAATCAGAAAAGGTAATATTCCGACAAGGCGACTAATTTGAACCAATGAGCTGTCGTCGTGTCTCTCTCGAGTAGAGAGGGAAGGAAGGGAGGAGAAAGACAAAGCCAATTTGCAAAAAAGCGTTTGGTCTTTTTTCTCTATCTCCCATTTTTCGAATTTTAGGTTGTGATTCTCGTTCCTCGTCCTTTTTCTCTCTTCCCTGCATATCCTTTCCCTTCCCTCTTCAAAGCAGGTTCTTTCTTCTGTTGATCAAAAACAATCCGATAACAACACCCGGGGACGGAGCTTTGATCCCGATTTGACGTTGTTTCCATAGAAATTAGAAAAAAAGAGAGAAGCTTGGATCGAATTAAAAAAAAAAAGAAATGGTGTCGGACAATGAGATGGGTTTGGTATTAGCTGTGGCGTCGAGCGTATTCATAGGTTCCAGTTTCATTTTGAAAAAGAAAGGTCTCAAACGTGCTGCTGCTAATGGCACCCGAGCTGGTTCGTTCGTCCTCCCTTCTTTTTTGCAATTTTTTATTTTGTTCCTTTTGTTTGGCTTTATGTGCTGTTGAATTAGTATATTTGATAGGGTAATGATTTTGTCTGGGGGGTTAAAGCTTCTATTCAATTCTAGTGTCCTCTCATATACAGATCATATAAATTTTAATATATACCGATCTTTCTACTTACTTAAAGTGCATCGCCAATAATTTGCAAATTGTTTCTATCATTTGATTGATAAATTGGGATTGATATGACACTATGCTTGATTATGATGCAGGGATTGGAGGTTATACCTATTTGTTAGAGCCACTCTGGTGGGTTGGCTTGGTCACAAGTGAGTCCTTAACCCATTTGCTCTTCTCTTTCTTAGTTATAACTAGATGCGCATTCTGAATGTTGGGGATTTTTACAGTGACTTTTGGAGAAATTGCAAACTTTGTAGCCTACGTTTATGCCCCCGCTGTACTAGTTACTCCTCTCGGTGCTTTAAGTATAATCATCAGGTATGTTCATGTTATTATGACTATTTCTTTCTCATGAACTGTTTTATCTTAAACGTTACTTCACCTCTTCTCTTTTTCCCTCCCTGCACAACTAGTGCTGTTTTGGCACACTTCCTGTTAAACGAGAAACTTAAGAAAATGGGAGTTTGGGGCTGTGTTTGCTGCATCGTGGGCTCGGTTATGATCGTAATACACGCACCTCAGGAGCAGACTCCTAACTCTGTTCAAGCGATCTGGACACTAGCTATGCAACCAGGTTCCCCGCTCTTTCTCTTACACACACACACAAAACGAACATTGTGTGTTTATCTGGGGAACATAACTTAGTTCCCTTTTTTTTTATTTATGAAACAGCTTTTCTAATTTACGTAGCCACGTCAATGTCCATTGTCCTGGCTTTGATTCTCTACTGCGAACCTCTCTGCGGCCAAACCAACGTTCTTGTTTATATCGGAATCTGTTCATTGATGGGTTCTCTCACAGTAAGTTTTTGAATAAATCAAAAGCATTTTTTTAGCTCTATTTCCCCGTTTCTCTTTGTCTAAAGTTGTGTTTTATGATTAAGTAGGTTATGAGCATAAAGGCTGTAGGGATCGCAGTAAAGTTAACACTTGAGGGAGTAAACCAGGTTTGGTATCCAGAGACTTGGTTCTTTCTCATGGTTGCAGCTATATGTGTCGTTACGCAAATGATATACCTGAACAAGGTTAGGAATGGAACTTGGACTTCTTGTTGTATCTGTGTCATGTTTGTCTTACGCACTTTTGCTTAATATGTGTGTTTGTTTGTTCTTTGTTTTTGGCCAGGCGCTGGACACATTCAACGCAGCAATAGTTTCTCCAATCTATTATGTGATGTTCACAACCCTCACAATTGTTGCTAGTGCGATTATGTTTAAGGTAGATACAAGTAAATATTTTGAGAGCAAATATATACTGTTACAATATGTGTTAGGGAAAAAAAATAGAGGGGTTAATAAATATGAGTTTATTACAGGACTGGTATGGGCAAGACGCGGAGAGCATAGCCTCCGAGATATGTGGATTCATCACAGTGCTAACGGGAACGGTTATACTTCATGCCACGAGAGAAGAGGAACAAGCTTCTTCAGGTAGAGCGAGATGGCAGGAATCAGGGAAGAGCTTTAACGAAGAGCATCTCGTAAGGTTGTACAGTCCTCCTGAGTGTCAGGAAAGTAAAACCCTCAATAAGACCGTCTCTTTGTTGAACTGAAACGAGGTTGGTGTCCGAATCGAATCAAATCAAATGGCATAGAATCTTATCTCTCTAGTGGGGGGAAAATATAACTTTTTGTGTATACTTGATAGTTCTGTAATAGTTGTATTATTTTTGAGATTTTTCTCTATACAATACATTGGGTTTTTAGAGAAAAAAATCTCCTTTCATATTCTTTTTTATAATTGTGTGAATGTTAATTTTTCCTTTTGATTTTTATTTATATAATTTTGAATGAGGTTATCTCAAAAAGAATGATGAAATTGGAAATTTATTTTTCCAAACCTTGCAGGAAAAGGAAATAAATCGCAAATCTCCTAAATTAAACTAATGTTTTATTTGTCTCGGTCTATATCTGATAAATTCACAACCGTCGGATCAAAAAAAATAAAGTCCACATAAAAAGGATCCGTGCTTCCAAGGGTTTCTCACGAAAACAAGACACAACCTTTCATTCATTCACACACAAAGCAAAAGCAAAGAAGAAGAGAGAACATGGCGGCTTCTGTATCATCTGTTTGGGCAAAACCCGGCGCTTGGGCTCTCGAAGCCGAAGAGCACGACGCCGCCGAGCTCCAGCAACAACAACAACAATCATCCCTCCTCTCTAATCACACCGTCGTCCCCTCCTCCGACTTCCCCTCCCTAGCCGCCGCCGCCACCACCAAAACTAAGAAGAAGAAGGGCCAGACCCTATCCCTCGCCGAATTCTCCACCTACAAGGCGGCGGCGGCGCCGTCTCCCCAGACGGAGCGCCTCACTCAGGCCGAGCTCGTCTCTCTCCCAACCGGTCCCCGCGAGCGCACCGCCGAGGAGCTCGACAGATCTAGGCCCGGAGGCGGTTTCCGGGGGTACGGACCTAGAGAAGACTCGTCCTCCAGGTGGGGCTCGTCTAGGGCTTCCGAAGACGGCGAGAGGAAAGGATTCGGCAGGGACAGGGAGTCCAGCAGGGATATGGGCCCTTCTCGGGCCGATGAGACTGATGATTGGGGGGCCGGGAAGAAGGCCTTTGGTGGAAACGGAAACGGGTTCGAGAGGAGAGATCGAGGCCCAAGTGGAGACGGATTCGAGAGGAGGGACCGAGGCCCAGGAGGAGGGTTCTTCGAGTCTCAGTCCAAGGCTGATGAAGCCGATAGCTGGGTCTCCTCTAAGCCCAGATTCGTTCCCACCAGCAGCAACGGAGGCGGAGGAGATAGATTCGAGAAGCGAGGGAGCTTCGAGTCCTTGTCTAGAAACCGCGATTCTCAGTTCGGATCTGATTCGGATACATGGGGGAGGAGGAGAGAGGAGACTGCGCCAGCTCCGATCGGCGGTGGTGGTGGTGGCTCACGGCCGAGATTGGTGTTACAGCCGCGAACGCTTCCTGTGGCTGTTGTTGAAGTGAAGCCGGAGAGTCCGGTGGCTGTTGCTGTTGTAGAGAGGCCTGTGATTGTGGAGAGACCTAAAGGGGCGAATCCTTTCGGGAACGCGAGGCCTAGGGAGGAGGTTTTGGCTGAGAAGGGACAGGACTGGAAAGAGATTGATGAGAAGCTCGAGGCTGTCAAGCTGAAAGAGGTTGCTGCTGCTGCTGCCGTTGAGAAGCCTGATGAGAGGTCTCCTGGGAAGATGGGGTTTGGTCTTGGCAACGGCCGTAAGGACGATCGTACTGACGGAAGTTGGAGAAAAAGGTCTCTTCTTTTGACTAGTTAACTTTTTGGTTTGATTCATTTTGCTTTGCTTGCTTGTTGTCTGCTTATGCATTGTGGTTATGGTCTCTTAGTTTGTGGTTATGGTCATCACTGCATTGTTTGTTGTACTAGTTACAGAAGAGACTACTCTCCTGATATATCATTAGCTTTTCTGTGCCTAGGTGTGTCATTTATGCATTCATAGCTGAAAGCACGTTGAAGTTGTTGTCAAATGAGACTTTTTCTTGGCTTACAAATTGAATCTTCTGTTAGCTCTGTCTTTGTTTTTTTCTGCCTAATTGGCTATGCCTGTTCTACTTAGTGTGACTTGGTACTCAGAAAGTTAAAAACTTGTGTTAGCGTATTCTTACATGGGATTGTTTTGTCTTTGTACATTAAAAGCTCTGAGGAAGCTCAGCAAGAGGAAGCAGCTGTAGCTCAGCAAGAGGAAGCAGCTGTAGAAGAGGCTAACAAGGAAGAACCTGCCAAGGAAGAGGCTGGCAAGCAAGAGGCGGAGGACAAAAACTAATGTTCTTTTTTGGGATTCTGAAGAGAAAAGTTCCATGAGGGTTTTTAGCTTCTGAGAATTTGTGTTGTTTCAAGTTGTCTGTTTAACTCTATAGAAAAATTTTGGTAGGGACTCCTTATAATTTATGTCTTTTGTTTGCATACAGTCTTGCAATTTTTAGGGATTGTGAGTGTCTTTCTATGAATTTTGCACAATTTGTTATTCGTATTATTCTCTTTTTCGATTTGAGAGCTGCTTCTTTGGACGAGTGGTATGTTGTATTTGTTGTTGAATGTTGATGCACCGTTTTTGGAGAGATGTGATGAAAAGCTTTAGAGGATCCCTTATCGTCCACAGCACTAGAGATAGTCTAGTAGGTAGCACAAAGCTTGATGATCATATTTAGATTGAACTTGTCGTAATCCCAATCCTAAATGAAAACTCAAATCTATAATCTAAACTAAATTTGACTAGCAGATGTCACAAATAGGTTCATGTGTTTATTTGAAGTATTTAGTTAACCAATGTACCTCAGAATGTTTGGCAAGTTATGCTCTTAACCTTTATTTTCGATAATTCGATTCCCTCAAAGCTATATACAAATGATTAATTTATTCCTTGATGTTGAGCTTCTTTTGTTTTATTTCATAAACAGCCTGTGCGTATGGTGTTTGTGAAATAAGAACACATGGTAAGCCATGTGTATGATTGTTTTCCATACGGATCCTATCTATTTTACTTTTATCCAATTATTTTAAATTCGTAAGGAAAACTATATCACAAAATGAATAAAAACTGAACATGTGTCTTGTATATGCATAATAACGAATGGAAAAATAATAAAGAATCACGTTCTATTGGTATCTTTCACGTCTAGGAGAGCCAGCTCATAGAAAGTGACCCCAAAAAACTGAAATGAAAACAGAGAACACAGAAATGGACCTACCAAATATCAATTACAGCCCAACCACTCTTTGAATATAGAGATATTCACATCTCAACAAATCCAATCGTTTCACATAAATTCACAATACCTAAATTATATTAAAAATAGAAAAAAACTATATAATATAGTAACTGCAAATTTATCTGCAGAAGTACCGTAAGCTAACGGTTAAGGTTTAAAGGCTTTAACACAGTCTGAAGTTCGAATCCCAAATTATGGTTTCAAATCCCAAATTATTGTTTCAAATCCTAAAATAATGATTCATAATTATAATATCATGATAAATAAGTTTTACAAAATAAACTGTTAAGTTTACATAATACAACTTATTATATTTTTTTCCTGAACAGTGTTTTTGTGATAAAGTACCGTCACTATGAAAAGCTAAAACGAATATTTAGCAACTTTTACGTACCAATAATAATCGAAAACAGAACAAAAAGAGAGCATAACAATAACCCAAAAACAAAAAAAAACCAAAACAAATTATAACTTCTTCTGTTTTGTTTACTTGAATTATTTATAAAGGCATCATAGATCCAAAATTGTAAAACCACTACTACTCATCACAAGGAACAGAGACCAAAAAGCCTCATCATTAATCCCTCACCATAACCACCAATGGGTTCTCACCTCTCGAAACAGCTCGAGCGTCGTAAAGCCATCTCCACCGAGAAGAAAGCCCTCGCCGATCTCCAGCAATCCTGCGGCTGCGAGTTTCCCGGGTCCGATTACACCCCCACCGATCGCAAAACCTGGATGGCCGGCGTGGGACCCGAGAAGCTCCACGTCAACAAGATCGTCTGGCCAGGGACTCACGACTCAGCCACAAACAAGATCGGGATCCGCTTCGTCTCTCGCCCCTTCGCGCAGTGCCAGTCTCTCTCCATCTACAACCAGCTCGTCGCCGGCACTCGAGTCCTCGACATTAGGGTTCAAGAAGACAGACGTGTGTGCCACGGAATCCTCAAAACTTACAGCGTCGACGTCGTTTTGACCGACCTCAAACGGTTCCTCTCGGAGACGGAGTCTGAGATCGTCATCCTCGAGATCAGAACGGAGTTCGGACACGAGGATCCGCCGGAGTTCGACAAGTACCTCGTGGAGCAGCTCGGCGACCACCTGATCCACCAGGACGATGGCGTGTTCGGCAAGACTGTCGCCGAGCTGCTCCCGAAGAGAGTGATCTGCGTCTGGAAGCCGAGGAAGTCGCCTCAGCCTAAGCGCGGGGATCCGCTGTGGAGCGCGGGGTATCTGAAAGACAACTGGATCGATACGGATCTTCCTTCGACGAAGTTCGAGAGCAACTTGAAGCATCTGAGCCAGCAGCAGCCGGCGGCTTCGAGGAAGTTTTTTTACAGGGTGGAGAACACTGTCACGCCGCAGGCTGATAACCCGATTTTGTGTGTTAAACCGGTGACTAACCGGATTCACTGTTACGCCAAGGTGTTTATCATCGAGTGTGTGAAGAGGGGATGTGCTGATAAGCTGCAGATCTTCTCTACGGATTTTATTGATAAAGACTTTGTTGATGCTTGTGTTGGTCTCACTTCTGCGAGAGCTGAGGGGAAGGCTTGAGGTTTGTGTATATGTATATATGAGTGGAATTCACGTAGAGACATTGTTTGTATATTTGTTTTGTAGAAGGGAAAAAAAAAACAGAACATATGGCTGTGTGCTTAGGGGTTCCTTGTGTATTAATCAAGTCGTTTATTTGTTTTGTATGAAAACATGTATGTGTGCATTTGATCTGAGGATGTGTATTCCTCATATTCTTTACTGAATGCAATTATATACATTTTGTATAGGTAGTAGTAGTTGTTGATAAACTCTCAGTCTCAGATGTTGGTGTGATTCACCAAAATCCATATCAGGAACAAATGGCAGGAGATCGCTAAAGAATCAATGTGAGATGTAAGAGGACTAACACGGAGCATTTTAGCTCTTTAAGAATTACAAGCTGAAGAATCTATGTGAGAAGGAGGTGGATAAGGACTGTAGTTGGGAGCCATCTCAATGATTGGAGAGTGCTTGTCGGGGGGTAACAGAAGATCCACCATGAGTGCTTATGTCACTCGCCCTCAGAAAATCCATTAGCAGTTATTTACTCTCCCTCTGTTAAAAGTTAAAACCAAGAGCCATGTGAGTGGGCAAGCAATGCATCTTGATCTTTATGATTCAACAAATATGCTCAAAAGTGATCTTTATAATTCAACAAATATGCTCAAAAGTCAAAAAAAATAAAATAATCTTCTCTTATTTAGTGGACCATCACGAAATAAATGTGCTTGTGTGCAAGTATCATCATCACAGCATTCTCATTTTCCTTGCTTTTTTACTGTTCGCTTAACCCTACGTCTGCAAAGAAAAAAGCATGGGGCCAACTTTCCACCTTATAATGGGCCGAGTCTCAAGCAAAATTGATCATATGGGCTTATATCACACGTAATGTAGGATTCGAGTGGAACCTACACTCCTGAAAAGGCAAAAGCAAAACGCCAAATAGCTCTTCCGCTTGTAGCTAATAAAAAGAATTATACAACAGCATTTTAATCAAAACGAGTAAAGACATTATAATAGACAGAAAACATGACTAAATAGTGATATCCGATACCATTTGGCCCACTCTAACTCTCTACCCACTAAACGTTTTTTAGTTTGTTGTTTAATCCTTGCTTTGTGTATCCTTTAAAATAATTGCTGAAGATATAATTTGTCAGGTTTCAGGCATAGAGCCCAGTAAACAACACACAACACAACAAAATCTAGGGAAAAATAAAATAAATATAAAGAACAAAACCCCATACCAAGTGACTTCCCAGTCTTTCTCAGCTCTCTCTCTCACTCTCTTCCACAACAACACAGATCTTCACTTTTCCATAGATCGGAGTAGTGAGGCTAGAAAGAAACTGTAATGGATCTTTCTTCTCTTCGCAGCTCGTCTTCTCTGACACTGAGCTTCATAGTTCTGCTCTTAGCTTCCACAGGTGAGACCAGTTCTTGAGTGTTTCACTCAGTCTTTCACTCTCTCTCTCTCTCACTCATTTGTTTTTTCTTTATCCTTTTTTTTTCAGGTTCGTACGGTTCAACCTTCACATTCGCTAACCGGTGCGGCTTCACCGTCTGGCCTGGAATCCTAGCGAATGCCGGCTCACCTACTCTCTCCACCACCGGTTTTGAGCTCCCCAAGGGCACCTCACGCTCTCTCCAAGCCCCAACCGGCTGGTCCGGTCGTTTCTGGGCTCGCACCGGTTGCACCTTCGACGGTTCCGGCTCCGGTACCTGCAAAACCGGAGACTGCGGCTCGAACCAAGTCGAATGCGTCGGGCTCGGCGCCGCGCCGCCGGTGACTCTCGCCGAGTTCACTCTAGGCACCGGAGGAGACGACTTTTACGACGTCAGCCTCGTCGACGGTTACAACCTTCCGATGATCGTCGAAGTCGCCGGTGGATCCGGGCAGTGCGCTTCCACGGGCTGCACTTCCGACCTTAACCTCCAGTGTCCCGCCGAACTTCGCTCCGGCGACGGTGACGCGTGTAGAAGCGCGTGCGAGGCGTTTCGGAGTCCTGAGTACTGCTGCAGCGGCGCGTACGCAACGCCGTCTACTTGTAGGCCTTCGGTTTACTCGGAGATGTTCAAAGCGGCGTGTCCTCGCTCCTACAGTTATGCTTACGACGATGCTACGAGCACTTTCACTTGCGCCGGTGGTGATTATACGGTGACGTTTTGCCCTTCTTCCCCGAGGTAAATGCCCTCGATTTTCTCACTATAGTTCAAAAAAGAAAATTAATAGTATTATTCTTTGTTTTCCACAATTTGTGGGTTCTGTTTTTGAAAAAATTGTAACTTTTGTCTGTTTAATGAGGTTTCGTAATAATTAAACTTAGGATATACTTTCTTTCTTTTTGTTTAATGAATGATTTTGGGTGCATGTTTTTCCTTTTTAATGTAAAAGCTGAAGTTTGTTTCTCTTCTTTTCATAAACCACCGTTTGTAAAGGCAGAAAGATTCTCTTTGTTTTGTCAATAACGATGAATTTTCACGAGAAAGTTTATAGCAAATGTTGCAGAAAATTCCAAACTTTTTTGAAAACGCAAGTTGCATTATCTGAAAATTATAAGTTTACTGATTAGTGTTGGTTTTTTTATTGTTTATGTTAAGCAGTCAGAAATCAACAAGCTACCCCACGCCGGTATCAGACTCGTCGGCGACCTCACAAGGCTCCGACCCCGTTCCCGGTTCGGATACGGGTTACTCAGGTCAAGGTCAACAACAGTCTCAAGGTCAGGGTCAACAACAAGCTCAAGGTCAAGGTCAGGGTTATGCGTATGGGTCTCAGGGAACCGGGTCGCAGGGAGAGACGATGTTACAAGACGGATCATGGATGGCTGGTTTGGCCATGGGAGACTCGAGCAGATTAGCCGGCACTTCACTAGCAGTGCTACTCGCTGGATTTACCTTTGTGTTTCCGTTTATTTTCTCGTAGCATCATCATCTTTGACTTTCCCTTGCATTTGCATTTGTTTAATGTTAGACTGTCTTTTGTTGATAATCAGTTTTTTTTTCTCTCAAGTAGGACTGCTACAATTTGGGGTTTTAGGTTGTTTTTGTATTGGAACTTTGTGTGTGAGTCTGTTCTTGCTTCATCTGTCTTTGAAGACTGTTTGTTTCATGTTCGACATTGTGAGATATGTTTTGTGATCATTTAATCATCTCAAGTGGGTTTAGTTTTAGATCTAAAGCGCCAAAGATTAAGTAACCAACCGTTAATTGAAATCGACATTTATTGTGTTGGTTGTTGGCCTACTTAAATCTTAGAGAGTTAATAAGTCTATATGATAATGTTGCCAGACCCAAGCTGGACCTCACAGTTCATTTGCAGTGTGATTTGAATCATGCCACTTATCTTTTTTATTTACTTTTTGACGATTCCACTGATTTGATGTCTCCGTATGTCAGAAATTTCTATAATAAATTTATAGAAGTTTTCCCACGCCACAGAGCAAAGTAGTGTCTCACTTCATGTCCTTTATTGAGCTGTTGTCACTTGTGTCTCCACTAACACCAGTACATTTAGTTTAAATTCATTTATAGAGATTCCTAGACTTTAAGTGTATCTATCGACCATATAAGACTAGCAGTGCATCTTAACACATAAACACACGTTAGATTCGGAGCCTGACATGTTTGGTCTCGGGGTCTCGAGACAGCGAGAAAGACGAATTCACCGTTTTGCCCTCGTATATGATGCTGACTTTATACTCTCCCAAAAATCCCAAGAAGCTGAAGGAACCATGGTCGTCCGTCTTTGCCTTAACTTCACCGGTAGTCCATTCTAGAAGCTTTTGATCCACCACGTCTCCGGCAGGAAGGTTACGGAACTTATCGTCTGTGAGGCACATTTGGTAACAGCCATTAGGGTGAAGTGCGGTCCATAGAATTATACCCTTCACCGATGGGTGGGAGAATCCTTCACGTAACACTTGCTCCAAATAAATCGCCTGCAACACACATTTTAGTTTATTTGTTGTGCTATTATGAAAAAAATTCTTGTAGTTTTATCACCAAAGTGCTGATGAATGGTTCATTCCACTACTATAACCATGGTTCTGATACGAAAATATATAATTTATTACCAGAATGCAAATGACTCGTTCTCATGAATCAACTATATTTTTTTTTTGTTAGCTAGTAACCACTTCGCATCCAAAATAGCGTCAATTAAACCGTAAAATGTAAATGAGAACAAAATGTAAACCGAGTTAAACCGGAAGTCAGCGTCAGCGAATGTTTACCTGAGTGCTGTGATCGAGGGTGGAGCTGATATCAATCTCAGTGAGCCATACTGGAAGCTCAAGCGTGGCGAGTTTGTCGAGGTTGGCTCTCATCAGCGCCACGTTAGGCCTCGTGAAATGACCCTCTAGCCCGACTCCGTCCATCCTCACCACACCTCCTCCGTCGTACCGTTCGAGCTCCCTGACCCTCGCGATGTACTCGTCGACAGTCGACCTCTCGTCGCTGCAAGTCTCCACCACGTTGAAATCGTTCAGAAACAGAGTCGCGAGCGAGTCGAGCTCACGCGCCGCCGCGAAGAACCCGTACGAAGCGTTTTCCCCCAGCCGGCTTTCGTAGAAGTCGAAGTGGAGCATCTCGTTGCTCACGTCCCAGTGCACGAACTCTCCTCTGTAACGAGTCATAAGGCTCCTGATACGCTGGTTAACCGCGGACCGGAGATCTTCCCCGGTTAGATTGCGAACCCAGCCGGGAGTGTATCTGGGATCTTCCCAGAAGATGTTGTGGCCACGAGCGATGATCCTGTTGGCCCTTACGAAGTTCATCATCTGATCGCCGAATGTGTAGTTGAGTTCGCCTTGATGTGGCTCCGTCGCGTACCATTTCAGCTCGTTCTCGAACACCGTCGCGTCGAATCTCTTCACGAACCACTCCTACGTAATAAACCGAATAATAACGTAACGTTGCATGAATTGTTATGGAAGCATAGCTGATGTAATAATAATGTAACGTTGCTTAAATTGTTAGGGAAGTTACTTGGTAAGGAATGTTTCCAAGGATTGTTTTGGAGATAGCTGAACCAATGGGGAAGTCTTTAGAGATCTGCTCCACGTTCACCACTGCTCCGTCAACGCTCTCTCCGTTTTCTCCGGCCACGTGAATTGTCACTGCTCTTTTTCTCGCCTGAAAAAGGGTGTCCACGTAAAGAATGAGCTCTATAGTTTTCATATTCTCTTATTTTTATTTTGTGTTAGAAAGTCTTGTTGGTGAGTTTACAGTGTTAATGAAGTAATCTTGGTTGTTCTTCCATTGATCCTGCGTGAAGGGCTGAAGAGATGGACTCGCAACTTCTAATTGAGTTTTACCATCGTCGTTTGATGTCTGCTTTATTAGGATTTTTTCAAACATTTAATTTTGATCATGTAACCAAATCTTTTGAGCATTTGGAAATTGGAATATACCTCAAAGAAGAGGATGGATAGCTGGGAAGGAGAGTCAAGAAGGAAGCCGCCTTTGAGGAAAGACCAGCAACCTTGTTTTGCAGATACAGAACCTACGCAGTTTAATGTGACGTTGTCTGATCTCAACTTTGCTCTTACACGATCTGCTGATGCAGAACCAGCCTCTATCTTCACCCAAACTGTGTTTTTTTTTTTTTAAATCAGTAGTCTCAAACCAATCAGATGATGGTTTCATTGAGTTTATTTAAATCAGAAGGGGAATGATAGATACTTAACTGGAGAAGCAATAGATGGTGTTTTGCGTGAGATTACGCAATATGTAAGCTGGTGTGTAGCGAGCACCAACGCTTCTGAGAGTGTCTCTGCCTGACGCAGAAGCTTCTTCGTCTTTCAGCATCCCTCCATTGTAAAGTGGTTTCTCTGGTTCTGCTCTACACTGCTCATTTCCGTTGTATTTTTTTTTGTCAGAATCAGTAGTACATGTTATGCATACTTTCTACATATCCGCAATTAATTTACAATATTAAATATATGTAACAATTCAGAGCTCAAAACCTGTGTGTAGGCAGTAGAATCGTAGAAAGGTCCATCTGCACATGAAGATCAATTAAACATCTATCACACTAAAAAAGTCTTGTATATAATATTGCTTAGGATCGTATGTACCGTTTGAAGAAGAAACAAGTATGAAGGCGGTGTGGAGCGAATAAATGGCGCAGAAAATGAAACCAATGATGGAAGAATGTTTCATGATTCAGAGCAAGAACACAAAAAAAATCCTGAGATTTGAAAGGGAAAAGGAGAGAGAAAGAAATGAGTGGGGATGAAACCAAGGACGTGTCTTGATATGATTGGATGAAGGTGGTTACACCATTCCCTAATTTGGAAGAGTTTGATTCAGAGAGGGAACACAATATGACAGAACACACAGAACCTATTTAGTGAGTTCACGTGATGATATTGTTATACGCGAAGTCGGTGGGTTGTGTGTCAAAGTGCTTCATGTGAACTCGTGCTTTTATATACTCCTCTAGTACTGTCTTTCCCCACGGGAGGATGCTTTCACTTCAAGTTATTAACCCATTTTCGTACGTTTCTTTCTTTTGTGTTGGTGAGTGATATAAAAAAAAACTAACGCCTGCAAAATTGAAGTGCACGCTCTTGTAGTCCCCACTCACCAGGGACCATTTTCCTCTCGCATGCGACGCTTTGGGCTATAATGGGCTCGGTTTCATTAAGCCCAATGGTCTCAAATAAGTCTTAATTGTTTTTTTATCTCAAGCCCGTTTTTAACACTCAGATGGACTCTGGCTTTTCTCCCGTCTAAAATGCTTTATGATTACAAATGTTCTACAATATCCTGTTCCGACAGAGTAACAGTACATAACGGTGTATCAATATGAGAACCAGTAAGAAACCATTGATTGGCATCTGCATGTGCTAAAGCATGTGCTACTTTGTTGATGCTAAACCAGCTGGACTCTGTTTTGTTTTTTTCAGTTTTGGTCAAAGGATCTACTATACATAGGGATTATTTAATGTTTTCTTCCTGCATTTTACTTTGGAAATAATGTTGAAAAAGACAATAAAAATATTTTAGTGCGACTAAAGATAACACTTATGTAATAAAAGTCATTTTCATTACATTACTTTTTGGACGGTCTAATACGTAATTATTTTTTAAAAAAATTATAAAGAATTTCTGGTGGCGATCATCTTCGCTTCGCCGCTTGGGCGGTGGTCGTAGTTTTACTAATTAACTGTGATTAACCGCAAATGATAATTCTCGTCTCGTCGTCTTCTGCTACTGTCACCACCTTCTCCACTTTTTAGCTCATCTTCTCCAGAGAGGCTGAGCTTTATCACCTCTCTATATCTCCGACCATGGCTGCAGACGACGGCGACCCCACAAAATTCGCCGCGATCTACGACCCCTCCTCCCCTCTTCTCTCCAAACCCTCCACGTCCTCCGCTCTCGATTCCCCGCGTCGAAGTGATCCCGAATCCGACCCGACACAGTTTCTCCAGATCTCTTACAACTTCGGTCCCAGACCTTTCAAAGACATCACTTTCCTTCTCCTCTTCGACCTCTTCGTCTTCTCCACCTTCGGTCTCGGCGTCTTCTCGATTTTCCACAGGAACACTGATTACGGCAACCCCTCTTCCTTCACCTACGACCTCTCCTCCAGCTCTTGCGTCAAAGTATCCACGAGTGTTTCGAATGGTTTCTGGGCCTCTGATCCGGTCTTCGAGAAGGATTTGATCTGGACCCTTGTCGTGACGCTGGTTCTAAGCGCACCCTTTTGTTTCCTCCTCCTGCTTCTGCTAAAACACTACACTAAGCAGATAGTCTACGCTTGTTTACCTCTCTTTGTCTTGTTCCCAGTCTTCTTCAATCTCTACTGGTTCGTCGCTTGTACTCTCTCCTCTTCTTGCAGCGACGCCCTCCCTCTACCCTACAGAATCTTCATCCTCGTCTTCGTTTTCTTGATCGTCGGGATCCTCGTCTGGATCATAGTAGCGAACTGGCACAGGATCGAGCTCACTATCCAGATCATCGGCGTCGCCTCGGATGCCTTGTCCGAAAACTTGAAGCTTTTTGTCGTGTTGCCGTTCCTCATCCTCGGGTTGGTGGTGTACTATGCGCCGATTGTGGTGTTCTTGGTGTTTGCTAGGTTTAACGGCGAGTTTGTGCCCAAGGAGGTGGATGGTGGTGGTGGTGGATACTTTTGTGAGTGGAAGGAAGATTCTTGGGTTCCTGCTTATTACGCTCTTGCTGTTTTGACTATGATCTGGTCTCTTGCTGTTATGGTGGAAATGCAAGTTTATGTTATCAGTGGAGCTATTGCTCAGTGGTATTTCTCCAAGGATGACTCGTTGCCTAAGAAATGTATACGGAGCTCTTTGAGGTGATTGTGATTCCTCCACACAATGTCTTTTGATTCGTTTAGTTTCTGTGCAGTGTTTTTGCTTACACATGATGGCTCTTAGTTCAAAATTTAAGTTTGTGTCACTATTTTCTTGTGGTTTTTGTTTTAGATTTGAGTGTAGGAAGGTCTTGTTTTAAGGTCTTGACCATGATTAACCCCGGTCTGTTAACTGGGGTTCTTAGCTTTGCTTAAGAGACGGTTTTTTAGCTTTTTTTAAAAAAATTAACTAAGAAAAGGTAAGAACTGGCTCCTAAATAAGAAATATAAAAACCATCTTTTAGCCGAAAAATGTAGAAAAAAAAAAAATGTCATATCATGAGTTAATAATCCCGGTTAAGAGACCAGGGTTAATCATGCTCTTAGTTGTGTTGTTACTTTGAATTTGAAAAGATAAAAGCAAATTCTGGAAAAAAAAAAAAAAAAACAGAACCAAAACTGTACTAGTCTCTGAATATGTTGTGCTGAGTCTTACTCTGGTTTCACATCTCTGTTGTCTCTCTTCAGGAACGCATTTGGTCAATCCTTTGGTACAATATGTCTGTCAGGAATACTCATAGGCGTTGTCCGTGTTGTCCGAGCCATTGTGGACAACGCGAGAGAAGAGAACACGCAAGGCATGGTCAACTTTGTTCTCCGATGCTGCGCAAACGCTTTGCTTGGAGCTTTTGACTATCTCAACAAGTTCACCATCAACTTTGCTGCGATAACAGGCGAATCTTATTGCACCTCTGCCAAAATGACTTACGAGCTGTTAAGACGCAACCTGCTCTCAGCTGTTTTTGTGGAAACGGTTTCCACTAGAATCCTAACCGGGATTGTCTTTGTCCTCTCAGCCGCTTATGCGGTCGCGGTGAGTATTAAAAAAAAAAACTTGTGCTTATTCTCAGTCACTACTAACCAAAACCTTTGAGTTTTACTAATTTTGCGGGTGTTTGATGACTAAACCAGACGTGGGTTGTTCTGAGAGGAGTGAGTAGCTTGGGTGTAGATTCGTACTTGGTGGCTATTCTGGCGTGGCTCTTGCTGACTGTGGTCTTGGCTTTCTTTGTACATGTTCTTGATAATGTGATAGACACGATCTATGTATGTTACGCTATAGATCGAGACAAGGGAGATGTGTGTAAGCAGGAAGTTCACGAGGTGTATGTTCACTTGCCGATCAGCAGAAGCTCAAGATCTGCCCTCATCCCAAATGCTCTTAATCCATAGAAGAAGAACATGATATCCCAATATTGTCTCGGCTTGTTTTTTTTTTTTTTTTTAACAATTTGTTTTTCACCATTGTAAATTCCTGAGTAGAGTGGATCTGGTGAATTGTCGTTTGTATCATGAGGATTATATTGGGTAATTTTGAATAAAAGTCAAGAGTTTTAGGAATAAACTGTAAGGTGGTGTATTTGGGTATTGGTTTGGTTTATTTGGTATTCGGTTTTCTGATTCTAGATATATAGAATCTGTTTGGGTATTTAAAAAATGCGGTTTAGATTCAGTTAACCGGTGGAATGGATTAAAAAATTAAAAATTTGAGTTTTTTGATTTAAAAATGAGTTTTCAGATTTTCTGATAAATATTTGGGTATATAAATAATTTTAAATATTTTGGATAAATATATTTGGATCATTCAGTTTTACATAATCTGGTTTATTCATAATATTTTTGAAAATATTTGATCGTTTTAAAATTAAATATTTATAAGTATACAAAATTTATTATAAAAATTTGGATAATTTTTTTTATCAGCGAAAAATTCGGATATATATTTGGTTCGTTTTCAGTTTTTCAATTCTGAAAATATAGGATCAAAACCTGAGTAAACTTTTGTTTTTAGGTTTGGTTCGGTTGTCCGATTCCCGGACAAATAAGCCCGTTCCTATGTGGTGGTCTATATTTCAATTTGTTCTGTTTTTTCTATAAACCAAATATCAACCCCCAATGTGGGCAAAATTGTTACCATCGAGTAAATTGTGGCAAAAACTAAAATAAACAAAAATACAAGGATCTTAAAAGAGGAAAGTAAAATATTAAGAAGCACAAAGCGCTTATCGTCGGTCTAAATCTCCAGAAGGTACCTGACTTTCTCTCTACGGCGACGCAATTTGAAGAAGAAGCTTCTCTCTCTCTCTCGACACAATGGTTCTCGAGGTGATTTTCGAATTCTGATTTCGATCTCTTCATCGATCTCTCCTTGTTTTGATTTCGCTGTGTTTTGATTTTATGCGTAGGCGACTATGATCTGCATCGACAACTCCGAGTGGATGCGAAACGGAGATTACTCTCCATCTAGGTTACAGGCTCAAACCGAAGCTGTCAATCTTCTCTGTGGGGCCAAAACCCAGGTAAAGTTGAACACTTTGATTCAATTAGGGTTTTGGATTGTTCCTTTTGGCTGTTATTTAGGGATCTTTCGTTTTTGCAATTGCAGTCGAATCCGGAGAACACTGTGGGGATCTTGACGATGGCAGGGAAAGGAGTTAGAGTTTTGACAACTCCTACCTCTGATCTTGGCAAGATTCTTGCGTGTATGCACGGTAAGTGTCTACTGAAAGCAACTGGAAGGGGTGTTTTTTTTTAGAACTTCAGTTTTGCTAACTTGATCCAATCTCTTCAGGGCTGGATGTGGGAGGAGAGATTAACTTAACAGCAGCGATCCAGATTGCTCAGCTAGCTCTTAAGCATCGTCAGAACAAGAATCAACGCCAAAGGATTATAGTTTTCGCTGGAAGGTACTTACTCACTTTCTTGTTGTGTGCTTTTGTTTGTTCTTTTTATTAATATTACAGGTATCTGATGTTTGTGTTGTGATTCTTTTTTTTTTTCTTTTAGCCCAATCAAGTATGAAAAGAAGGCATTGGAGGTTGTTGGGAAAAGGCTCAAGAAGAATAGTGTCTCTCTTGACATTGTCAATTTTGGAGATGATGATGATGAGGAAAAGCCTCAGAAACTGGAGGCCCTTCTTGCAGCTGTTAATAATAATGACGGTAGCCACATTGTTCATGTTCCTTCTGGAGCCAATGCTCTCTCTGATGTGCTTCTCAGGTATCTTCAACTTTCTTCCTTGCTTAGACGTCTGTGGTTAGATACATTGTAGTTGGAACAGCTCATACATTATCCAGGTTGAGAAGAGCATTGCATGTGGTTTGCTTTAGGTTTATGAGCTCTGTAGTTTTTTTAAAGAACTTTGTTTTTTAATCTATACGTGTTGTTACTAGTTACCACTGTGTCTCTTGTTGAAACTATCTTTGTAATGTGTTTAACGCTTGAATTTTCTTGCAGCACACCTGTATTCACTGGTGATGAGGGTGCAAGTGGGTATGTTTCTGCGGCAGCGGCTGCAGCTGCAGCAGGTGGGGACTTTGACTTTGGTGTGGATCCAAATATCGACCCAGAGCTTGCTCTCGCCCTTCGAGTCTCCATGGAGGAGGAGAGAGCAAGGCAAGAGGCTGCTGCTAAGAAGGCAGCCGATGAGGCAGGTCAGAAAGACGGGGATACAGCTTCTGCCTCGCAGGAGACGGTTGCTAGGACAACCGAGAAGAACGCTGAACCAATGGTTAGTCGTTAGTCCCTAGCCTTCTTAGTAGTATAGCTTTACTATATAGCCTCACGCGGACATTGTTTATCAAACAACTTTTTAAAAAAGATTATCAAAATTGTTGTGGCAGGATGAGGACAACGCATTGCTAGATCAGGCAATTGCTATGTCCGTAGGTGATGTAAACATGTCAGAAGCGGCGGATGAGGACCAGGATTTGGCTTTAGGTGAGTAGAGTTGTGTGGTAAAATCATATTTGTGTCTATCAAAATTAGCCTTTACTTCTAAATGGAACATTTTGAAGATAAATTGTGATTCCTTCGGGTGATTTGAGAAAAAAACATGCCTTATATTTGCGATGATCCATGTGCAGCTCTGCAAATGTCAATGAGTGGGGAAGAGTCAGGTGAAGCAACGGGTGCTGGAAACCTCTTAGGAGATCAAGCCTTCATATCATCTGTGCTCTCATCGGTAAGCTTTTACTTAAATAAACGTCATGATTTTTGACAAGCAAAATGAAAGAGGAAAGTAGATCGGTCCTAACTGTTTGTGAACACACAGCTTCCAGGGGTGGATCCGAATGATCCAGCGGTTCAGGCGCTGCTAGCGTCTCTGCCAGACGAATCAAAGGTGCGTCTTACATTGGTTTGAACATGTTTTATCGGTTGATAAAGAAGATTCTGTGATTAAATGTATTGTGTTAAAATTTGCAGCGTAATGAGGAAGAGAGTAACAGCAAAGGTGAGGATGAGAAGAAGTGAAGAAGGAAACAGACGTATCATGATGGCTCTCAATAAAATGCTTCTCCCTTTGGTTTTGTTTTGATAGAGAGATCATATGAGACTGAAGAACTCTCTTATTAATCTCTGCCTTATGACCTTTGTTTGCTCTCACACTTTTTCATTAATGTTATTTGTTGGTTTTAAGAAATAGGTTCAGTCGTCTGCCTGAACCCCTGTAGAAAAAAAAAACAGTTACTAAACCGATAAAATCTGCAAGGGGAAAATACAATTTCACTTTACCACACACAAAGAATACAAGTTTGATGAGAAACTATTAGAAGAGATCAATACAGATCCCAAACATATGAGATAAGGAAGCCTGAGGCCAAGTTTTAAGATCGGACCGGCCTAACCAATATTTATAGCAAAAGAGAAAAATTAGTTACACAATTTTGTTTTTCCTTTATATAGCAAATTAGCAATAGTAGGGAAAAGACAAAAGGAGTCACAAGACTCACAACTACAATATTAAAAAGAAATAAAAATCTGATAGAAGCTTCTATTGCATCTACCAAACATCTTTGAAAAGTGGGTTTAAAATATAACAATTTTAAATTAAAATTAAAATTAAGCAAAAGCTTTTAGAAAGAAGAGTAGGCAGGTGCGTCTGTCTTCTTCACTTGTGTGGTCATCTTCTTCTTTTTTTTTTGTCTTTTTCCCTTTTCTCCTTATCCTCAGTTCTCGCCACTCTTCTCTTCCATCCCTGTCATTTCCAAATATACTATCAATGTACGACGATAATCCAGACTTTCGAAATGTAAGCACTCAAAACGAAAAATTTCCATATCAAAATACTAAGAAAACATGTAAAATTTTGGTTAGACTGTTAGTTGTTGGTACCAGGGCAATATGTCCTTATACCATCATTATTCAGTTCGTCTATTCAACAGAATGATGTATCCCATGCTTAAGCCCCGGTGCAAGTAAAGTCGTCACAATTAGTATTTCCCAGCAACTTATTGATCATAAACCCTTTATCAAAAAAAAAAAAACTTATTGATCACGTAATCAAATATATAATTCAGAAGTTTTGGGAGATTAACGAACATATCCAACACGGGTCTAATAAGCATCTGACGGTAATTTTTTTTCTTTTTTACTTGACGAGACATGACTTTTCTAAATTCAAGCCCCATTCTATATGCATGCATATATGAGCAAGGTATATTGCATGTGTGGTATCATATGCATGCATGTGTGATTGTGGATACATGTATATGTCTAAATGCATCGAAAATTCGCAAGTGGACAAAAGATGATGAATGGTTGGTATATAGGTAGGTAAGAAGATAGGTAGTGAGAAATAAATAGAGTTTGGTAGAAGAAAGGGTCCATTGGTTTGGTTGTTTGCTTCCTTCATTTAAGTTATTTATATCTAATATTAATGTTGCTCCCACAATTTATCTACAAGCCTCACTCTCCATTTGCCATAAATCGGTTGGATTTATTTCCATTCCATATTCTTCATATATAGATCTTTTGTTAGAGAGCTTAATTAACAAAATACCATCCTTTATAATCCGAGTATTATGCTGAAACCATATACTGCTAATCTCCTTATATGGCTTATCTCCAACATTGAATAATGAGTTTTTTGGGCAACCAACCTATAACTGCATAAATTAATCTCAACCATAAGAAATAATATCTTATCAGTTGTATAATATTTTATTTGTTTCTAAATAAGTTTCACTTTGGCATTTTTTACACAGATTAATAAAATGACGAAAATATATGTAAATTTTTATTAATTACATCTCTCTGACCAATAATATTAGAGATAAATAAAATTATCTATAAAATCAATTCAGTTTACAATTAGTTTTCACCTGAAAATAAATATAATTTGTATTAAAATTGTAAATTGACATTTTTGTGTAATAAAGAAAAAAAATAAAATGATACTTATTATGAAATAAAACAGACGGAGTATAATTTTTTCTATTGTTGAGAAGAGATCGATCTGCACTCCTTGATTATAGGTTAGTTTATTTAATGCAGAAACTATTTTAAAAAATAGGTTAGTCTAAGCATTTAAAACTACTAAACTGAAACTATGTTGATTTCTTTATGGAAATTTATCCTATATAATTCCTGGATCCGGTACATTTTTTAACGGTTTAAATCAGGTACATATTTAATATTATTCCAATTAAAAGTTTAGCTGAGTAAGAAAATATGTTCTATATATATTTAAATTCCAACAGTAAAAAAATTTCATACAAACTGATGAATAATAGTGTTACCTTCAAATTAATTCTCTAGGCAAAAAAAAAGAAAAGTGTGTACAGTTACGCACTAAGCATAACTTGACAAAATATTATATCATCTCCAAACTTCGAAAACCTAAAAGAGAAGTAGTAGTCTCTCTCGTTGCCAACCCTAAAAAATCGAATCCGTTGCTGATGTCACTCCCCTTGCCACTGCCGCTGCTACCTCCAACTACATCGCACCTCATGCTTCCGCACCTGCACTCCATGCCGTTTATCATCCCTAAACTGCACCTGAAACACCTCGCCCTTGTTGACTTTCCCTCTCCCACGACCAAGACTTGATGACGATGATCAACAACATCAGGAAGACTGATCCTGAGCTCAAGATTCAGATCTGGCAACTTTGCTTCAATCGGGGACTCGTCTTTTTCCTCTTTGAACGTAAGCATTGAAATTTCTCTGGCTTTACTTGGAAACTTGTGCTTTCCATCTTTGGAGTAGAAGTGAAGGATATGTGAATGGTGTTATTCGTTATTGCTTCTAGCTGTGTAGGTTTAGAATCATGAGAAGCTGATGATGATTCTTGGACTGGTCTATGAGTCGTTGGATCGATCCCTCTGTTTATAAGCTTTCTTCGTATATGTGTGTTCCAATAATTCTTTATCTCGTTATCTGTTCTTCCCGGTAATCTCCCGGCAATAAGCGACCATCTATATATCAACAAAAATAATATAGCTACAAGTTTAGCATAATTCTTTTTGTTTGCATGAATTTTTTTTTTTTAAAGTCACTAGCCATAGACTATAAGTACTCACTTGTTTCCAAGAAGGCTATGGAGCTTGATTATGAGCTCGTCCTCTTCCTCGGTGAAGTTTCCACGCTTAAGGTCAGGCCGGAGATAGTTGATCCACCGGAGACGGCAGCTTTTGCCACACCGAAGAAGGCCGGCGGCTTTGGGGAGAGATCTCCAGCAGCCTTCGCCATGAGCTTTAATGTAAGCTGTGAGCCTCTCGTCCTCTTCTTTCGTCCATGCTCCTTTGTTTGTGTGAGCTTTCTCGCAACACGGTGACCTTCCCATACTTCTTTTCTCTTTCTTTCTGTTTTCTTTGTTTCTTTCTTGATATGAAAATCTTACATATATAAATAAAAAGAGGTATGAATTATTCAAGTGTGTTATTGTTAACTTTATATGTATACTGGGAATTGGCTTTTAGCGAGGGTTTTTGCTAAAAGGGTATAAAGGGACTAACTTGTTTTTTTGGGTAGTGGAAGAGGACATTTGGTGGGTGCACTTGGGTTTTGGGTTTCGTTGAAGGTTCAAAGCTTTGGTGTATAGTTTATATAGGGTTTTGACTTAAAGCTAGATGATAGAGGAGTAGAGGTAGAGAGAGAGAAATAGAGAGTTGAACTTTACATATAATTGATTCTAGATGTGAGTTGGTGGGATGGATTTGAATGAGTAGGGTATATGGTGGCCTTTCGTTTTGGTACAATAAGTGAGAAGCTTGACATATATTGGCATCATGGTCTTTTGAAAAGGTTTTTTTTTTTCTAATAAACATGACAAGTGACAACAATTTAATATGTTACTAGATTT
>NC_079518.1:6566229-6576612 GCF_000801105.2 Raphanus sativus | reverse complement strand
AAATTATAAAATAACATAGTAAAATATATGAATGAATTTTATAAATGCTTCAACTTATTAAAACAGATACTAAAGTACAATATATAAACTAATGAATAATTTCATTAGTTAATATATATATATATATATATATATTAAATATATATAAAAATAATTAATATATTTATCAAGTATGACACAGATTGAATGAAATAGTTAATTTGTATAATAATGGTGACAAAAATATAGTAATAAAATAAATTTTACCAATATAAAAGATTAAAATAAATTTGTACTATAATTTAAAGTATAAAAATATAAGTAAAATTGATATGAGGTCGGTTATATAAATGAATTATTTTATTTCACAATATTATATTAATGTAATTTTAATTTTATTGTATATAATAAATATAAATAAAATTTTAACTAATATTAAAAATTAAAATAAATTGTATTCTAATTTAAAATTTTAAAATAAGTAGATTTTATTTTATTATATATATACTTTAAAAAACAATATTTATATATACTTTAAAACAATATTTTTTTATAAAAAATATATATGTATAAGATTTATAATTTCAGTAAATAATTTTTTGAATAAAAAATAATCTTATGCTCTAAAGGAGAGATCAAATCTAATAATAAACATATTATAATAATAAACATTATTATTAGATATATAATAAAATATAATTTTTTTAAAAAATATTAAAACAAAAATATACCCGTTTATGAAAGGTCCAAATCTACTATAGATTTTTAAAACAATATACAACAATAACTATCAATAAAATTTTATTTTTAAAAGAACCACCAAAACGTGATATATACACACACATATGTTTAGATATAGATATTTTGGACATGTTGACAAATATATACTCTCTCTGTTTTTTAAAGATGTATGTTTTTGAATTTTCACACATATTAAGAAAACACATTAATCATGCATTGTTTTTAGAAATTACCAAATTTCAATGCATTTTAACCAATAGTCTTTCAATAAATTTAATTAACTTTATTGAAATTTGCAATTTTATATAGAAAACATAAAAAATACATCTTTTTGAAACAAATATTTTTCCAGAACATGTATCTTTTAAAAACGGAGAGAGTATATTGGACATGAGAATCTGCCTTCTACAATTCTGGAAAAAATCGCCTTCTAGAACCTTGGCTTATAATGGTTTTCTGATCCAACTAACTTTTTCTTTTATGTTCAAGACTTGAAACCAAGATTTCACAAATATTCTAGATATTGTTTTTAACCATTGACTGGACTGGAGATAATACAACAGTCGTATCGTATATATAATTTTACGGTTTTACCTTTTGTAGAACATGATAAGTTGATAACTAATTGTGTCCATCGTACGTAAGAAAAAAATTCAGCTAAATTGTTATTTGGTAAATTTGAGGTTCTAAAAAAACTTTTATGGGTTTTGTTTATGTATTTTTTTTCAAAAATTTTGTAGGCTTAAAGGTTTAATGTTTTATAAGGCTTCTTTCAAGACCGGCTCTGTGTATGCGTATCCACATATATTCTAGACCCATGTTCGGAATCGCGCTACGCGCTACCCGTACGGTAACTTCAGGCCTAGCGAGTTATCAAAAAATCGGGATAAACTCGGAGTATACGCGGGGCCTAGTTTTTAGTTTTAGATATACAACGATTAGTCAAATATCAAATTATACCATATATCATAATTATTTTTCTTCAATCACATCTAATACAAAAACAGAACAAAAACAGTTCACTTACAAAAATCACAAAATATAGTTTTGATCATGAAAAAAAGAAACAAAATAAATCTTAATCCTATTCGTCTTTAATGATCAGCAATATATATATTGATTTTCTAGTGGTTCATGTAGAATGTGCTACAAGTTATAACTTGATATAAGAAAAACATGAAATTAAGAAAAGACCAAACAATTAACATAAAGTTCGTAAGAAACAAAATTCAAAAAAAAAAAGTCCATAAGGAACAAATAGAAGAGACACGATGTTAAGATTTCACTTGGTACAATTTCCAGTTATGTTGTCGAGAGCATGACTTAGTCAACTAAGAGCGTTTTGCTAAATGGGCCAAAATACATTTTTGGGTTAAAAAATATCTCGCGTAACGAATGTTTTGAGGCGAACGATTTCTTTATAATGCGGATATAACGCGGACTTTCTACGTTCAACTCGGGACAAAATCGGTCAGCCGTATAATATCACCGAACTGATCTTACTCGCCACGGTCAACAACTGCATCACGTAAACTCGGACGATTATGCGGCTAGGCGCCCGTATTTTAGAACAGGGTTCTAGACAAAAGTGGAACTAAATTGTGAAATTGGTAAGTTAGGTGGAAATTTTGAGAAGACTTTTAAAATAATAATGGTTTATTGAAAGAGATGGGAAAAAACGAAAAAGAGGGAGAGTTGTTGAACTTCAGATTTTAAAATCTATTGGTACACAATCACTCACCTCATGCATGATGATGGCGCTCTTCTAGAAGGTAAAGTTCTCAGCTAGGGGCCAAGATTCTTCAAATCAGAAACAAGAGCTTTATTCATTTATATTTTAATCAAATCATCAAACCCCAAATTCACTTTTAACATTCACCAGATACCCTAATTAATTGATTTATTGATCTGATTTCTTTGTAATAGGCCAACTAGCATGTTGTACCGAAATAGACTAATCAGCTAGTATTTTTATGAAAAAAATGCATAAACGCTTCACGCAAGGAGCGTTTTACATAGCTAAGTTCTGCTGAATTATTCTTATGTATGTAGTAGAATAACATTTGTTATTAGTAATAATGGTCTAATGGGTTTGTAAATGATGTGGATGAATTAGCGATGTGTGATGAAATAACAATGGTAACATTTTCCGGGTCGAGTATATATACTACTACGTATGCACTATATAAATAGTACTATTACTAACAGTTTTGTCATTTTTCTGGCGTAAGTGATATGTTTAGGAGTTGGATGATTATATACTTTCTTGGCGTAAGTGATATGTTTAGGAGTTGGATAATTATATACTACTAGAGCTATTTTCCGCGCTACGCGCGGATTACATATTTTAAATTTGTTTTGTAGCATAGATTAATATATTTTTAGTTTGTTTTATTAATATATAATATTTTGTATTATATATTTTGATAACTAAATTTGGAACAGTATTCCTGTTACCAATTTAAATGGAATATTTTGTAATATTTCATGTTGTTAGTATGGGTTTACTTTCAATTGTATCATAGTATTTATGTTACTCTAAAGCAGATTAATAACACAATCAACATAACAAATACAATGAAAATAAATTAAGTTCTTTTTATAATTTTTAATGTAATCATTTTTATTCTTTATTTTTCAAATTTATATTTGAAGCTTATGTTTTACGAATTTATCAGTGGTAATATATATACAGTTTGGGTCATTGTAGTTAAAATGTTGAAATTTCATCACAAATAATACATGGAAACAAATAATATAATAATTTAGGGGAAATTCCATAAAATACCCAAACTAAATTTTGTTAAAATTTTTTAATACTCAAACTTTTTAATACAGTTTAATATCCCAACTAATTATTTTGCTCATTTTAATACACAAACTTTTAAAACTTCTTAAATTTTGTAATAAAAGTTTTAAGTTTAATATATTGAAATTAGTTTGTTTCTGAAATAAAAACAAATTTATTTTTTTTTTTCAAAATTAAAGTTTTTACATTTTTTTTTTCTTCGTAATTTATTCACCTTCTTTCTTAAATCCTAAAATAATTTTATCATATTTTTCTTATATTTTGGAGATTTTCAAATTTCTTTTAAATCTTATTAGTACATTTAATTAAAAAAAAACTTTGGGTATTAAAAGGACCACATTTGAGTATTAAGAGTGATAAGTTGTTCTATTGATGACGATCAAGAGAGACTTACTATCGTAGGATAGAATGACACTGGCTTGATCATCAAAGAAGCATAACTTAGGCTGTTCTTGTAATATTGTGGGTTTACGATATGGAAAATTAGCTTCCATAACTGGGGTTTTATAAATTTAGATAAAGCTCAATAGAGTTCTTGCTCTTAATGACAAAGCAAAGCAAAATGAAAAATTCCTAAAACGTAAAAACATAGAAAAGGATTTTTAGAGGAACAGAGTTCTAAACAGTTTAATGAAACTAAGTAAATTCAAAACAAAAGGAAGAGCAGTAATGGCCATTGAGCTTGGACACCCCATGTATGCGAAGCTAACCATTGCAGGGTTTCTTGACGGTGCGTACATCCTCACGAAGGTCTGCACTGTGAGCTTGGACTTCAACACTATTAAACTCAGCAGGGACGTCCTTGGTGCCATCAATGGAGGGCACAGTTTTAACTGCTCCAACTCCAGGCATATCATTTCCATCTCCCTGCCCATGAACTGTATCAATAGCTATAGTCATAATAAAAAAGTTTAAAACATGTATATCTACTTCTTAAACTTACGTTTCCAGCAAAGCTTCTGAAATTAGCATATGCGTTGTGTGCTTAAAACTATATGAATTATATTTAAATGGCAACGGAAACCATATATTTAAATATATACCTGGGAGTAGATTTCTTTCCTTGATACACTGAAGAACACAGTGTAGTACTTATAAAACAGAGAAGAATATTCGATGAGTCTGAGCTGTAGCGTAAGGCTTAATGATAATAACACTCATTGGAAAAAGTTAAGCTAGTACCTCTTTTTTGGGGTAAACCAAAGCGATTCAGTTGAAAGTTGAAACCTGCAGTGAGCGTCAATGCTTAGCCACCTGATCAAAAAGCATCAACGCTTAGCCACCTGATCATGGAAACAAAACAAACTAATGCCAGGACAGAAGCATAAAAGATAGATGGAACATGTATGGCGTATCTCCTCGATAATGGGACCGTCTATATCACAACTTGTACTTCGTAGAACACATGACTAAACAAAAGAAGGGGTTGGACAGTAGTTATTTTCACATACATAGGCACAAAGGTTCTTATTGTTAAGCAAAAAAATAGGTTTTTCAGCTCTAAGATAAAAAATGGTTTAGTAGTATTGTAAGAACCTATCTGAGAAGTATGGTCCTCATCCTCCGAATCCTCCACAGTCCCACACCTGTAACCGATAATAGCAGTTAACATAAAGCCCCAAACTAAGTCTGGAACACTAATCAAAGGGAACTTGAGTGGAAGCGATAAGTGTACTCACGGATAAGGCAGATAATATATATGCTATTTCCATTTCTCTCAGCTTCCTGAAGAGCTAGCTAGAATAAGCAACTTCTTTGGTGTCAGCGTTTCTACCATCATCTTTTCGTTCGTGAAATTTTTCATTGTGTTTCTTGCAATACGAACACATCAACCTAACCTGGAAATTTCAGTAAAAGTGTTAAAACCTCTTGAAAATTGATCCAAAGTCGAAGAAACAATGGAAGATTTCTCAGAGAGGAGGTGATGCTTAATTGTTTCCATGAGAAGAAGTAACTTTGCTTATCCCTTGCAAATTCTTCAGTAAGTTTAATTGCCAAAATAGACAGAACATGAATGAGATTTGAGGAGAGAAAAAAAAAACTAACTGTTCTATAATATGTGTCGTGGAAGTACCGAAGCGAAAAGAAAGATGAAGAAATATGTTGGCGGTATCTGTTGAACCAAATCTTTCTTTTCCCTTGAACAGAGATAAAAAAAATAGTGAGAATTATTTTTTATTAATCTAAACCTATGAAATTGATGTAATACCTACAATGCGAAGATTAAATTCATCTATCATCCTCTTAAACTTGGTGTCATTTGGTGTTGTTTTAGCAGTAGTATATTCTTCCTAGTTTCAGTACTGCAAATACATAATAGCGTGAGAAGATATATCATGATTCTAATCATCTTTAGGTCTATCATCATTAAATTAAATTCAGAGAGACGATTGACATACCCCTTTTGGAAGAAAACTCTTGCCAATGTAGGATCTAATTCGATGACTTTGTTATCTGCAAAAGCTCTGCTCATGGAGAGTCACAGTAAATCTTATGGTAAGCTTCGTAAACAGCCAGACAACCTGGAGAATCAGAAGGCAAATATTATTCAAACCTGATTCAAGAGTCAAACTTTTCCGTTGTTATTCCTCTGTTTTTGAATGAAAAATTTACTCACCAGAAGCAGAGTCCACCAAGTTCTCATCATGAGGAGCTGTGTAAGCAAAATTGAACTGACAGGCTTATGATTTCTTCAGCTGCAGAGGAGGTTCCAAATATCCGTACGATTTTACTTCCATTGTAACAGTTTCTCCCTGTTTAATAGCCACAGATTCATACATCAAAGAATATAACATCAAAGAATTTCTAGTGAGAATGGAAAGAGTTTATATAAAGTTCAAAAATGAGGGAGTTGGAAGAGTGCCATTAATTCGGATTAAAGGTGTAAAGAGGGATTTAGTGAAAGTTTAGTGGATGGATCGACAATATTAAAGAGAACGGAGAGGCTGAATCGCAACCGTACTTTCAGATAACAACAAAGAAGAAGAACTCCATGAGCCGCCGAATTGTTTTAAAGATTCAATTGTGACGTGGCAGTAAAATGAATTGTGATAGTAGGCTGATTTTCCAGATCCTACGTGGATAGGCTGAGAGCTCTAAGCTCATTCCCTTTTAGTATAGTACTGATGTTTAAGTCCGTATGTGCGTGCGTTGGGGACGTGGGGATTTGGTTCACCATCCACTTTTTATTTTGCAATGGTTTTAATAATGGAATCATATTTTAATTTTAAAGATTGCGTATTTATGTTATAATGACCACCTTTATCTTAAGGTATATTTAATAGAAAACGGAAAAGGGTTTTTCTTTTTTTTTTTGGCCCATAACAGTTGTGATTAAACTAATATGGGAATTTAAATTCTAGCTGGGTCAGAGAATGTAAGATATTGCCATGATCGGTTTCCCTTGCGAAGACGTGAAAATAAGTTGGATGGTTGGTGACGGTGGGGGGTGGTGGTTAATAATACATAAGCATGGTCACGGTCACACATATCTACTTATATAAATATGCAGAAGTGGATATAATATAGAGAGGTCCATATCAACCAAGCGTGGATAAATGTGAAGGTATTTAATTGTGCCTAGCTACTCTTTTTCAGTTGAGATTTTCATAATTGCTAAGGCTTTGATTATTTATCTCTATATTCAACAACTGTGATGAAAATATGTTTTTCAAACCACGGTTTTACAAAGGAGATTAAACATACTTTAAAGTTTAAACCGAGGGAATGTAAATCAACTTTAAGACAAATTTCCGGAGGAGCTAGATGCGATTTGAGCATAACGGTTAAACCAGATTGGGAGAATCCAATTTATAGAACAAAAATAATCTTATCGATGCTACCCATTAAAGTTGCCTAAGGATCGATTGTGTGAAATGTGCAAAGCTTGTTAATAAAACTGTTGTGGATGGTGAACCAAATCATCCAAAAATAAATGTGCAAAGCTTGTTCATAAATCGATCGGTTGTAACCCTAAACGCAAACCAATCTGTAAGTTCCAACCAGGGCATGTATAAATGAACTAATGTATTATGTTATGTATACACAATGTAAAGTTTTTTTTAAATGTAAAATAATTTATGTATGTCTTCATCCACTTAACAAACTCAACCCCAACAACCAAAATTTCTACATATTTGTTTTTAAACACTAGCATGTGATGGCTAAAGAAAAAAGAACAATATATTTGTATTTTTGTATAAGATATACATCTCACCGAGTAGATTCACTAAATAAGTAGATCGGTAGATTATTGTTATATATTTATTTTCTTGACAAACCGTAGTTTTCCTTACTACAATCATGATATTATAACTATATTATATTCTGTATTTTTTTTTTGTGTATGCCTAATTGTAATGTCTTTTGATATATACCATTACCATGGATACATAAGCCTCGATTGGTACAGCAGATGAAGAAGCAGTAGCAGTATGTTTCAGAAGCTGTATGCTATCATTAAAACACTTTTAATAAGATGATTGGTAAAGCGGTAGCAGATACAATTTTAATTTTTTTTTATAAAAGTTAATATATAATATATTTATTTAAATAATATATATTAAATTATAATATATATATATATATATATATATATGTATTTAATTATAATATATATATATATTTGTTATTAAAAATTATGAATCTTAATTAATAACAAAATTAAATTAAATTTTAAATGTGAAATATTATTATTTTAAAAATAAATGTAATTTTTAAAAAATATAAATTTATTTTTGGTTATAAAATAATTTTGAATATTACTAAATAAAATAAATAAAATATAAATTTATTTTTGGATATATATTAATATATAAAATAGACATAATTAATTTATTTTATTTACTAATTTCAAAAATTATGTTTATATCAAAAATTTTGTTTAAAAAAATAAAATTTACAATTAAATATCTATTTAAAAATATATTTCTCATTTAAAATATAATATAATTTATAAAATTATATTATATTTTAAATGTGAAATACCATTTTTAAAAAAAATATTTTTATATTGTAAATTTATTTTAGAAATGAAACTTCATTTCTGGATATAAATTTATTTTATAATATTATAAATCAAATAAATGAACTAATTATATATATTTCATAAATATATAAATTGTAAATGCAAATGCTCTTCCAAAAGTTTCATATGAGAGCATTTGCTAGAGAGCATTTGGAGAGCATTAGCATTTATTAAATGTTTTTCTAAATGTTTTTGTAACAAATGTTGATTGGATAATGTAGAGTATAATGCTAATGCTAATGCTGTACCAAGGCCATAGTAGTGCGCAGGTAGAGTTAAAAGTATAAGTGAAGCTCCATAATGGGCCTTAAGCCCGCACATGCTTACAGATATCTATAACTGATAGTTGGGCCATGCCTCATTTTCTTTCCGTTTATCCATCCTGGGAAACGATACCGTACAGAGCTTAATGGAGTAAACGAATCACACGTAGCAGGATCCCCGTGTCAGTTCTTGTCCGAAAAGCTGGAAGGAGGAAAACGGTATCGTATTCGCTTCGCTTGAATATATATGTTCTGCGGAAAAGCCCTTTTTCTCTTTTTTCCCATTACTCGATTTTAGGGTTTTCTAATCTCAAATCAAGATCCTCCTTCCTTCCATCCTCTCTCGATTTCGATCTCATAGTCCCTCTTGGTGTGTTGATTTCGAATCCGTTTCTTTCTAGCTCCGATCTCGTTATCAAATTAGGGTTTCGAGCGAGCTTAATTGGATCGGGTTTGTGGATCAGTTGAGATGCGATCAGAATCTCTCTGATTAAGAGAGACTCGATTGGGGTTTCTTCCTTTGTATGGAAACTCGGAGCCGCAAGCGTGCGGAGGCGACCTCAACTGCCCCGTCATCGTCTTCTTCCTCTCCTCCTCCTCCTCCCTCAGGTCCCACCACTCGCAGCAAACGCGCTCGCCTCTCGTCTCCCTCTTCCTCTTCTGCCGCCGTCGCTACAACCACAACCACCGCACCTTCCTCATCCACCCGCTCTCGTTCTTCTCGCTCCGCCGCAACCACCGCCGCCGCAGCTCCCATGGACACCTCCACCGATTCTTCCGGATTCCGCCGCGGCGGACGAGGCAACAGGGGAAACAACGACAACAGTAACTCCGACAAGGGGAAGGAGAAGGAGCACGACGTTCGTATGAGGGATAGAGAGAGAGACAGAGCCAGACAGCAGCTCAACATGGACGCCGCGGCAGCAGCCGCCGCCGCCGCTGACGAGGACGACGACAATGACAGCGAGGACGGCAACGGGGGATTCATGCATCCCAACATGAGCTCGGCGAGCAGTGCTTTACAAGGGTTGCTGAGGAAGCTCGGAGCTGGGCTTGACGACTTGCTTCCTTCCTCAGGTATCGGCTCGGGCTCTTCCTCCCACTTGAACGGGAGGATGAAGAAGATTCTCGCTGGTTTGCGTTCAGAAGGAGAGGAGGGAAAGCAGGTCGAGGCTTTGACGCAGCTCTGCGAGATGCTATCCATTGGGACCGAAGACTCCTTGAGCACCTTCTCTGTTGATTCCTTCGTCCCTGTGCTTGTTGGCCTGCTTAACCATGAGAGCAACCCCGATATTATGCTTCTTGCTGCCAGGGCTCTTACCCATCTGTGTGATGTTTTACCGTCTTCTTGTACTGCCGTTGTTCATTACGGGGCCGTTTCTTGCTTTGTCGCCAGATTGCTAACCATTGAATACATGGACTTGGCCGAGCAGGTTCGATTTCATAGTAATTCTTGAAATTTTGTAGAGTTTAATTTATTTTCTAAATTGTGGAATGTTTTTCTGCTGCTTTGAATTAGAACGCAGGCAGTTACTTCACATATGCAATGTTTTGATTTACTTAAT
>NC_079518.1:6534912-6566129 GCF_000801105.2 Raphanus sativus | reverse complement strand
TGTGTATTTGCAACAGTCTCTGCAAGCTCTCAAAAAGATATCTCAGGAACACCCCAACTGCCTGTTTGCGAGCTGGTGCTCTTATGGCAGTGCTATCATATTCTGGATTTCTTCTCCACCGGATCCAGGTGGGTAATTTTGTAACTTTTTCTTTTATGCTTACCATACTCGTGTATCTAATGCATTTTTTTACTTTGTTTTGTAGCGTGTGGCAGTAATCTACTGCTGCAAATATGTGTAAGAAGTTACCTTCTGATGCAATCTGATTACGTTATGGAAGCTGTACCGGTACTGACAAACCTACTTCAGTATCATGATTCGAAGGTAAACGATCCTTCTTTTGTTTTTGGGCTATGTGGTACTATCTAGTTCTGCTCTTGCTCCAGTTTCCTTCATAATATGTTCGTACGGTGGGCAGGTTTTGGAATATTGCCTTCTATCTGTTTGACTCGGATTGCCGAAGCATTTGCATCGTACCCTGAGAAATTAGATGAATTATGCAACCATGGCCTGGTGACTCAAGCTGCGACTCTCATATCCTCTGCAACTCGGGAGGTGGGCAAGCATCTCTCGGTGTTTCAACATACACGGTATGATTAAATTTGCTTTTGTGTTTTCTATATTCCTTTATTCAAAATATGACGTTTTTCATCATATTTTACACAGGGATTAATCCGATTACCTTCCACCTGTGCGAGCGGTTCACCTCTTGGGTGCAGGACATTACTTCTTCTCGGTATTAGTAGCATTCTTAAGGTATTCTGTCGGGTTCTGGTGTCTCTGCTAATGCATCTATCTCCCCAGCACTGAGCAGGCCTGCAGATCAGGTTACGGATTTACTTGTTGACGTCACAGACTTTATTTTGTTCAATTCCTTAAATAACTGGTGTACAGGGAGATACACCTCCAAATAGGTCACTTGCATTTAAATAGATCACTTGCATTTACGATAATTCTCTGTTCAGCTCGATCAAAATCCATGTACATGTATTTTGGCTTTATTTATGTTGTAGCCGATGGTGCAAGCTTTCCTATGCTTGTTTTCTGGTCTTGTTGTAGAAGTGAAATAGATAAAAGCGCTTCATCAGTGCGCTCTGTGTTGTTTTTATTCCCATGGCTCGCTAATTCTTGAATTTATTCTTGCACATGATCATGTGAGGTCTTTTTTTTCCAGAAAGGTTGTGGATTATAACTCTTGTTTTGCATCTTAGATTTTTGAGATAGTCAACCTAGCGAACGAGCTTCCTCCTCCACTGCCAGAAGGAAGTATCTCCCTTCCTACTAGCGCAAACACTTTGGTGAAAGGTTCAGGCCAAAAAAATTCTTCTCCAAGTACTTCAGGAAAACAAGATGATTCTCTAAGAGTTTCACCTAAAGAAAAATTACTTAGTGATCAACCCGAACTTCTGCAGCAATTTGGATTGGATCTTCTTCCAGTTTTAGTGCAGGTTTTTTTGTTGCAGTTTCTACAAATTAATGTTCATACAACCTCCTGTATGTCTAACACCCTTTGTTTTCTATCCAAACAGATTTATGGTTCTAGTGTCAATGGTACTATTCGTCATAAATGTCTCTCAGTTATCGCAAAGTTGATGTATTTCAGCACTTCAGAAATGATTCAATCTCTAATTGGTGACACAAATATATCGAGGTATGCTGTTTATGCTTTAAACTATGTTTCACATGACAGTGACGCAACTTCTTACATTATTTTCCCTATTTAGCTTCTTGGCTGGTGTCTTGGCATGGAAAGATCCACAAGTCTTGGTTCCTGCTCTACAAGTCGCCGAAATTCTGATGGAAAAACTTCCTGAAACTTTCTCGAAAAATGTTTGTGAGGGAAGGGTGGTTCATGCTGTAGATCAACTTGTCTTGGTTGGTAAACCTAGTTCTCATACTGATCAGGAAAATGACTGCGTGCCTGGATCTGCACGATCTAGGCGTTACAGACGGAGAAGTAGTAATGCCAATTCTGATGGAAATCAGTCGGAAGAGCTTAAGAATTCTGTGTCTGCTAACATAGGTGAAAAACCATAATTCCCCTGGAATCTCCTACAGCGAGCTTCATGCTAAGGGAAACAGTTAGCTCCTGTGCAAAAGCATTCAAAGACAAGCACTTCCCATCTGATGGTGGGGAATTTGATGTTGGAGTTACAGATGATCTCTTACATCTGAAGAATCTTTGCACGAAGCTAACTACTGGTACAAATGACCATAAAGTGAAGGAAAGGGAAAATCTAAAGCCTCTGGTCCATGCCTTGGCGATTTTTCTGCTAGCAAGGAAGAATACTTGATTGGTATCATCTCTGAGATACTTGGCGAGCTAAGCAAAGGAGATGGCGTCTCAACATTGAGTTTATTGGCAGTGGTGTGGTTGCAGCTTTGCTTAACTATTTTTCTTATGGCTACTTTTCCAAAGAGAAAATCTCCGAGGTTGATTTGCCCAAACTTCGCCAGGATGGGCTCAGAAGGTTCAAAGCTTTTCTAGAAATTGCACTTCCTTCTGATGGTAATGAGGGAAAGATCCCTCCAATGACTGTTTTGATTCAGAAACTTCAAGATGCTTTATCTTCACTGGAACGCTTTCCGGTCGTCCTTAGCCATCCCTCAAGGTCACTCAGTGGAAGTGCTCGTCTCTCATCTGGTTTGAGTGCTCTGGCACATCCTTTGAAGTTGCGGTTATGCCGTGCACCTGGAGAAAAGGCACTACGTGATTACTCCTCCAATATTGTTCTCATAGATCCATTGGCAAGCATAGCAGCGGTGGAGGAATTTCTCTGGCCCCGAGTTCAACGCAGTGAATCTAATGTGAAGCCAGCAGCGCCTGCTGGAAATACTGAGGCAGGCATATTACCTAGCGGTGCTGGTGTTTCATCACCATCCTCGTCAACTCCAGCTTCCACCACTCGTCATTCTTCTAGATCTAGATCAGCAATTAAAATAGGTGATGCCTCAAAGAAAGAACCTGTGCATGAAAAAGGTACCAGCTCATCTAAAGGTAAAGGTGTTATGAAGCTGGCTCAGCCGGATAAGGGGCCTCAGACAAGGAGCAGTGCTCAAAGAAGAGCTGTCCTTGACAAAGATACACTAATGAAACCAGCTAGCGGAGACTCCAGCTCTGAGGTATGTCACTGTAGGAAGTTCTGTATTACATGGTTGTTTATTGTGTTACATTATACAAATGTTTGTGTTGTGATCTGCTTATGCAGCACTATCTTGCTTATATGCCTTGCAGGACGAAGAATTGGATATATCCCCCGTCGACATGGATGATGCTTTGGTGATTGAAGAGGAAGACATTTCTGACGACGATGATGACGATGAGGATGAGGATGTAAGTATTCCCTCCCCAGTATGTACATTACTAGACGCATTTATTTCTCTTGCCAACAACATGAAAGATGCTGCATTTCGCAATAATGCTTGCCAGCCTTCCGTATTTTTAGATAAGTTTGCCATATTGAGCTGACCTTGTTCGGAACCATATTAACTTTATACCACAGTTTCTCATATATATCTAGTTGCTATCGGTGGGTATTCTTTGTAGTTTACATTTGGTCTTGAATTCAGGTCTTGGATGACAGTCTTCCCATGTGCACGCCTGATAAGGTTCATGATGTAAAATTGGGAGACGCAGTGGATGATGACGGAGCCGGTCTAGCAACTAGCGGCCGACAGATGAATTCAGCTTTGGCAGGCAGTAGTCGAACAGCAACTGCAAGGGGATCTAATTCTACTGATGCTGGCATTGGGAATCTTTATGGGTCTAGGGTGCACTCTCCTTCGCTGCTGCCGCGATGGCTGGGCTTGGAGCTGCTAGTGGTAGAGGTATCAGGGGAAGTAGAGACATGCATGGGCGTACCCTAAATCGAAGTTCTGATGAGTCCTCTAAGTTGTTGTTTACTGCGGGAGGAAAGCAACTTAGTAGGCATATGACGATTTATCAGGCTGTGCAAAGACAACTTGCGCTAGGCGAAGATGATGATGACAGACTCGGTGGCAACGATTTCATCTCGAGTGATGGAAGCAGATTAAGTGATATTTATACTATCATGTACCAGATGCCGGACAGCCAAGCGAATAGGTTGTCTGCTGCTGGTGCAAGTTCAACCACACCATCTAAATCCACCAAATCTGCTACTACTAACGCAAGCGTAGAAACCCAGTCGTATAGGGCATCTCTTTTGGATAGTATCGTACAAGGAAAGCTTCCATGCGACCTTGAGAAGTCAAATTCTACGTATAATGTCCTGGCGTTGTTGCGTGTATTAGAAGGTTTAAATCAGCTTGGCCCTAGGTTAAGAGCCCAAACCGTTTCTGATCGTTTCGCAGAGGGTAAAATTACTAGTCTAGATGATCCGAATACAACTGCTGCGAAGGTTTCTCATGAAGAATTCATCAACAGCAAACTTACACCAAAATTAGCTCGACAGATCCAGGATGCGCTTGCTTTGTGCAGTGGAAGTCTTCCCTCTTGGTGCTACCAGTTGACTACAGCATGCCCGTTTTTGTTTCCGTTTCAGACCCGGAGACAGTATTTCTATTCAACCGCCTTTGGGTTGTCGCGTGCATTGAACCGCTTGCAGCAGCAGCAAGGTGCTGACGGCAGTGGTTCTACGAACGAGCGAGAGATGAGGATAGGGAGATTGCAGCGCCAGAAAGTGCGTGTATCCCGAAATAGAATATTAGATTCTGCTGCGAAAGTTATGGAGATGTATTCTAGCCAAAAAGCTGTGCTTGAAGTAGAATATTTTGGTGAAGTTGGTACTGGTCTAGGCCCCACACTTGAGTTTTACACACTCCTAAGCCATGATTTGCAAAAGGTTTCCCTTGGGATGTGGAGATCAAATGCTGGTGACAAGTTATCCCTGCAGACTGATAGAGATGAGATTCAAGATGGGAAATCAGCAGCAGCTAGGGACAGAGATATAGTTCAGGCACCGCTTGGGTTGTTTCCTCGGCCCTGGCCCTCAACAGCTGACGTATCCGAAGGTAGCCGGTTTCATAAAGTTGTTGAATATTTCCGCCTTTTAGGGCGCGTGATGGCCAAAGCACTTCAAGATGGACGGCTAATGGACGTCCCGTTGAGTACAGCGTTTTATAAGCTTATTCTTGGTCAAGTGAGTTTTCTTTTTTTGCTATCAGAATATGTTTTATTTAGCCAAGAGTGGACTCGTAGTTTCGACTTCTTTGCTTTTTGTGTAATTGCTTGCTTTTGTTTTTCTCACCTAAACAGGAGCTTGATTTGCATGATATTATATTGTTTGATGCTGAACTTGGCAAGACTTTGCAAGAGCTTCGTGTTCTTGTTGGCCGTAAGCACTATCTGGAAGCAGAAGGTGGTGGCAACAGTAGCGCGATTTCTGATTTATGTTTACGTGGATCCCGTATTGAAGATCTTTGCTTGGACTTCACCCTACCTGGCTATCCTGAATGCATATTGAGACCTGGAGATGACATTGTACCCTCTAAGCTTACATCCCATATCTTAGTATTCTTTTCGTTCTTGTCCATTGTTGCTGATGCCGTACTTGTTTCTGTTCTATTACAGGTTGATATTAATAGTCTTGAGGACTATATATCCTTGGTCGTTGATGCTACTGTCAAGAGAGGAGTTGCCCGGCAGATCGAAGCCTTCAGATCTGGATTCAATCAGGTTAGCAGTTACACTGACTCTCCGCTTTGTCTCTTAGTTTTCATGTTGGCTTTAGCTTCTAAATCATATAGAATGAGTGGTTTCTTCTGGTTCATAATCTTTTAAACAACAGGTTGATATTAAGTCTCTATTATAGTCTTACCTTTCTTATCCTTATAAGACCTCTATGTTCCTGCTCATGATTACCAGGTCTTTGACATAAAGTCTCTACAAATATTCACCCCTTCCGAGCTGGACTACTTGTTGTGTGGTCGTAGAGAGTTGTGGGAGGTGATTCTTCAACTTTAAAATAAATTCCATTACCCAGGAGACTTGAAATCAATTAGATAAAATTTTCATTTCTAAAATCTTTCTTTTTACAGGCGGAGACTCTTGTTGAACATATCAAGTTTGATCACGGTTATACTGCAAAAAGTCCGGCAATCGTTAACGTAAGTAACTTTCCTTTGTTAAAAATTTTACAATCAAGCTTTTGCTTCTATATTGTTGATTCCTTTTTGACTTTGATTTTTTTACCCTGGCGGTAGTTACTGGAGATCATGGGAGAGCTTACAGCGGATCAACAGCGGGCTTTCTGCCAGTTTGTAACTGGAGCTCCTAGGCTTCCTCCTGGTGGCTTAGCTGTTCTGAACCCGAAGCTGACGATTGTGAGAAAGGTAATAAACCTTTTACTTATATATTCGGTTGTAATCGAGGCAAGCGGTCCCTAGTCATGTGTTAAACTAAACCCACCAAGCCATGTATCAGAATTCAGAATACATCTACGTGCCGCATTGTGGTGTTTTGTTTGCATTTGCAAGACTTGTTTAAGAAGGAATTAGCTCTCTTGATTGAAGTTATGTATTTGTTTCTCACGGAATTTTGAAAATTGATGTGTCTTTGGCTTTATGCAGCTCTCATCAACCTCAAATGCAGCAGCTAATGGGACAGGGGCTACGGAAACAGCAGACGACGATCTTCCCAGCGTCATGACTTGCGCCAACTACCTTAAGCTCCCTCCTTATTCTACTAAGGTATAAACTCATGTCTCTCTTTTATTTTTAAGTCTATGGTTTCTGTGGTTGGTTGAGGTGAGCCTGAATAGAATTTTGTACCTGAAACAGGAAATCATGTACAAGAAACTGCTCTACGCCATCAACGAAGGGCAGGGATCGTTCGACCTCTCATAGGCATATCTCTCTTGAGTCGGCGGTGGTGGCTATAAACCAAACCCCTCTCTCTCTCTCTCTCTTTGTACATTATACATCGGAAGTTTCTGATTCTGCACTTTGAATGTTATTTCTATTAAACCATGAGATTAAAATTAGTTTTCAATAATTCTCGTCTGCAAGTGATATATTATTAATTCATGGAGGATAAAAATAAAATCAAACGATAAACTTGAATAATTTCCGTGACATTCAAAATTCGATTGAAAATTTAGAAGTGCTATTAAAAATTGTCAGCTGAAAGAAATAAAAAGGTACAAACCTTCAGGTGATGTACGATCTAAATTATGTTTTTGTCATAACGAGAGGCTCTATCAATTACAGCAGCTGACTGTAGGATGTCAAAGAAATAATTGTTCGTTACTTCGTTTATGGTGTTCTGGAGATCGAACAAGAGGACTCGTCTTCGTTTCATTAGTTTTCTTTTTGATAAAAATTTGGTTTCGACATTGACATCTTCTCTCAACATCCGTCTTTGGAATAAGTGCAAACAAAAGCATAAATAGGAACATACGACAAAATTATAAGAGTTTAAGAGTAGAGACAGTCCAAACCAAACACAGTAACCTACCATATATGGTGGTATTAATTTACAAAAACAAAAACAAAAACAACACACCAATATATTTAAATAACAGACAGAAAGGGTCCATACATGCAGCTAGAGCGACAAATCACATGACCACGCAAGCCGCTGGATTCTCATCGCTAAAAGCAGTAGTGTAGCGGACCTCGGTGGAGCTAGCACGAGCCAGCTGCGAAACTCCAGGGTCATCCGCTCTTCGCACATAGCCCGAGGGTGCCTTCTTGTCGTAGACTCCGGATGCGTAAGGATGAGCCACGACGTCATAGGGCACATAAGGCCAGATCTCAACCTTCTTGCCTGTCCTGTGAGCCATACGGGCCACCACCTTGTTTGGATCGACGTAGCCGACCACAGTGACTTTGTGAGCTTTGGGCTCCAGAGACACAGACGAGACACCCTTCATGCCTTCCACCGACCGCCGCACTTTGCGCTCGCAGCCTTCGCAGTCCATCTTCACTTTGATCTCCACCGTCTATTAATTTTTGGTTTTAACAAAACGACAAATCAAGAAGTGTTAAGTACTACTTTAATAAATATCTAAGCAAAATAGTACTACTAGTAAGTAGTAATCATATTATGACTGACTGGTAAGAGTTAGTTCACGTGTTTTTCCCCTAATTATGATTGTTTTCTTTTTTTACAAGAGAAAAGAAATAATCATAGATTCCGACAGCGAACATTTAATACTAATTTAGTACAACTAATCCCGGTGTAAATCTAACAGATGGATGCAGCTTGTGTTCTAGAGTAAAACGAATCTATTTGGTCGGCGTTAAGAACATTTAATTCACACTTTTTAAAAAGAACATTAATTCAAATACACAACGGTTATATTCTTTTTCTGTGATTGTAATTGTGTAAACTATATTAAGAAAATGAAAAAGAAGAGAATATCAAACTCAGAAAGAATTACCACTACTAGTCTACTATCTGAGTTCTCTGTCTGAAGAGGTCTAAGATATAAAAATTTAAAAGCATAGTTAAGATTGCTACTTAATTGTATATTTTATGGAACTTAATCAACGAGATCTACAAAAGAACAGTCACATATCACTCAAAACTTTCCTTCTCATCGAGCTTACTAGAGTCGTCACTTTCACAAGGAATCTTCTTTTTGATTTTTGCAAAAAAACAAGATCTAAAATTCGAACAGAAAGAAGAAGAAGGGGTTACCTGCAACTGTCTGCGCTTTTTAATTTTGTGACCATGAGAGCAATCAAACATTTCAGAGACATGATCAAGAACACCCATTTTGTCTTTTAACACTAGAAAGAACCGGATAGATCTATCCAAGGAAGAACTGTAAAAAAGGTATAACCTCTAGGAGAAAGGAGATGGAGAAGAGAGAGTATAAATGAGTTGCACCACAGCACAGTGATCTCAGAGGCAAAGGGAAAGTGGATAGGAAGTAAATGATAGAAACGATAATTTAAATAGGGGAGAAAGAGGATACAAAGACAATAAAATAGTAGTCCGGTAAATATAATTCAAAGTAAAATTAACTTTTTATTTATTTCAAAGTTAAAATAATTAAATGGATGAAGGCTCACCCTTCCTCTCCTGGTCCCACCACCAGTTTCATAGTCGACGTCTCTAAAAATCTTCTCTTACATTTTTTACAAATAAAAAATATCTTATCTTCATTATTTTTTGTTTTTTCCAAAATCTTATCCGCATTAATTATTCTTCTGTATATATTTATTGTAATAATTCAGTTTCATATTTTGGGTGCTCGGTTTGGCTACAGTTGGATTGATGTAATAATAAGGAGGAAAAGAAAAAGCTTGAAGAAGAATATAAACTATATTTTCTCAAAAAGAAAAAAGAATATAAGGTATAATTTAGCAAAAATAAGAATAAAAACTATAATTTGAAGAAGAATATAAACTGTTGTTTACCAATAAAAAAAGAATATAAACTGTTTATAAACTATAACTCGTGTCAAGTCCTATATGACTGATCTTGGGATGGAGACAGACAGACAGACAAGAACGGTGCGTTAGATTCACTGCTGCCTTTTATATACAGTATATATAATTTTTTAAAAATAATTAATTAATCTGATGTTATGGGAAACAGAGGAGCTATTGCTTTTGGTTAATCGATAACTCGAAAAAGTCTCACCGTCACCGACGTGCCGACTCTTTTGTTTATTGTCTCACTCGAAGTTTGGGCCTCTATTGGATCCCTGTGAGGCCTACTTTTTTTAGCATTTGTTTGTTGGTGGCTCTGGACCCATAAGATTCAACGTCAATAGGTCAACCGTATGATGTGTAAACAAACCACCACCCATAAGATTCAACGTCAATCGGTCAACCGTATGATGTGTAAACAAACCACCCATGAAAGAAAAAACTAGGCCGGAGAGTTCGGATCTTTGTTCATCGGTCCCTTTCGAATTTGGATCTCTCAAATCTTAGATATTTAGATCTGATAAATGCTAGGGATGTGTGAATCAATGTTCAATTTATTATTATCCGATTAGTACGATAATGTATATTTTAGATTTTTAAACCTAAAAAGTGGTCTCTTATAGATATATTTTTTGATTCTTTCTCAAAAATTCTTATATTAATTAGAATTTGATTTTTCTTTATATTTTAAATTTGTTTTTGTTTAATTTTCAATGTAAGACTTAGATTGATATCTCTCAATAAATATTTGAATTTTTTTTGTTTAAGTTCAGACTAGATTTTGACCCGCCCTTTGAGAGGGCGGGTATATTTATTTTTTAGTTTTTTTCTATAAATTTAACTTTTATGTTTTTCGTAATCATATATGTGTATACCATTTAAAACAAAATTATTAGTAAGAAAGTTTTGATACTTTTATTGAATTTGTGATGTTGCATAGCTATACACTTGTATCTAGTGTTTTGAAACCCGAACCGGATCTGCAGTTAAATAGATAAATTCGGTTATCATGTATGTAATCCGGTTTGAGCTTTATGAAAAAAAAATTATTATTTAGTAATCCAGTAAAACCTACAAAAACCTGCTAAAACTCAGGACCCAGCTACCAGTTAAACAACGGGTTGAACCAATACGTAACCTTTTATTATTAATTTTTAGTTATATTGTTAGAATCTGTTTGTATTCTAATTAGGAAGTTAAATTTTTAGTTTTCATAAAAATATATGATATTATTTTATATATTAAATAAGGCCCAAAACACGGTATACCAGTTAAACCATTGGTTGAACCAATACACACCTTTTATCTTTTTTTTATTTTTTTTAGTTATATTATTAGAATCTGTTTGTATTCTGATTAGGAAGTTAAATTTTTAGTTTTCATAAAAAGTTAATATGATTTGTAGATTATGAATCTATTAACAAAACTAATTGTTTGATTTGAATTAGTTTATTTTTATTATCAGTTAGCTATTATAATTTTATAATAGTCCACTGTATATATATGTTGTAAAAAAAAAATCACAAGAAACCTGCATTACTAATTGGTACGGAAAAATAATTTATATTATTTTCTCACCAGTTAATACAACATATTTGTTATCATCTCTCTTTATGTTGTAAAATATAAATAAAAACATCTTCAACTTCTTTTTGCAGTTATTTAAGATAACATTTTTAGCGTTTTGCAATTCATAAAACATTATAACTTGTTTCAAAAATTGTTCCACACTTTTAAAATTAAAAAATGACTTCGGATAATATTTGCGGTTGCAGATGGTCGTAGATAAATAAATATAAAAATATTTTCTAAAAGTATTTTAAATTTTAAAATTTAAATGTTATAAATAAATATATTATAAAATTAATTTTATATTTTTATTTATATTCACTAACAATATTATAACTTATTATAAAAATAACCAAGAATATTCACTATAATTTGAAGTATTAATATTTATGTTGCTGAAGGTATGTAATTTAAATTGTGTAATCCAATTTCTTAAGGTTATTAGACTTATCAAAGTTTTCAGGTTTCTTAACGACACAAAAAAACAAAGCCTATATTAAAGTTCATAACCCAATTTATTTTAATCAATTTACGATTTAGTTGTATCAATATTAGGGTGATATGATTTCTTAAAAATAATAATAATATGATGATATAGCATTACATAATAAAATGTATGTTACGGAATTAATGTCAGTCGACAGTTTTACTTATTAATTATTGTTAGGGGATCCCTACTATTAAGGAACTAAATTAGTGGTTACCAAATATATATCTAGATACATTTACAAAATATTATCGTTTATTTTTATAAGTATGTATTATGTGATTATTTTATTGGACTAAACATATATCAATAAGTCATGTTCCTAATTCAATAGTATTGATGCTAGAATAAAAAGATGTCAATTCATTTAGTAATGTTTTGTGGGAAGTAATTTGGATAAAAAATTATATGGTCCACATTTGTTGGTATAGTTTTAAATGACTAAAAGATTCATGGAATCTTAATATCTAACAGATCTTCTAATAATACAAATATATTGTTTTTCTTTTAAAATAATTAAAATGGTTTATAACTAATAAAAGTAATGGCACAGAATGGTTTATAACTAATAAAAGTAATGGCACAAAATGATTTAATTATGATTTAAATAAAAACTATATGTTTAAAATAATTTAGTGGCACATAATGATAAATAATCTTGAAACAGAATGACATCTCAAAAAAGGCATTCTGTTTAAATAGTATTGATGATTTTTGTAAAACAAAATTCACAGTGTGGTGCCGTCAAACATGTCAAACATATCATAAGCACTAAGTCAAACAATAAGTCTTACGAAAAAATTATAAGGTTAAATAATAATTGTATATAGTAGAATTATGCTTTTATGGTTTGTATAGTTAGGAATATATGCTTTCGACACACACATTAATAATTGTATTATAGAGTTCAGTTTATTTTTTGGCATAAAGTAACGTTGATAAATGCTGTTGCATTGTTATTGGCCAACATATTCTTCATTATTATTGGTTTATTATGCAGTAAATTTATTTAATAATATTAATGTTAATATAAAAAAGGACATAGCAATGTAAGTAACTTCAAAAAGAAATGGCAAAATTTTAGTAGGGATTCTAGTTTTATAGATTAGATACTAAGAGAATGGTAATAGGGAAAATAAAAGTTTATTAATATAACAGTATTAGTTTATTTTTGTTATTGATAAATTATTATATTTTGGTATTTTTATTTAATTTCAACTAAAAATTTTAAATTTATTGTAATTTCTATTTAGTTATTTATTATCTTAATTTTTAGCTAAAGTTCTAATTTGGTATTAAAATTAGTTAAATAATTTATTTTCATGGTAAACAAAAATTGAAATTAAAATAAATTTTAATTAAATAAAACATGATTTCCTTGTGTATCATGTTTTCTGTTTTCTTCTTCATTTGTTCTCTTGTTTAAACATTTATGAACAACATGTACGAAAAGAATATATATACGAAAAGAACAAACAGAGTATCTATAATCGATAACAAACAATATATATACGAAAAGAAAAACATATCTTATACATAACATTATTTAAAACCTTTCAAAGTATATAAATTATGAAGATAGATAACATTACACGTCTCTCAAGTCCCCTACTTTTATATTGGGGTTGATGTTTGCCTGAGATATCAAAAGTGTTTGTAACTTGAAGATCTCTTGTAACAACAATATAATCATTAATTAGATTTATTGAATAACAAATAGAATATAGAAAACAACATGAATGAGATTTTAGAAAATTACCTCGAAATTTACCTATTTCGCAAACCTGATTAAACATACAAAAACATCATATTGTTGTTTATGGTATGATGGTGGAAATTGTCCTCAAACTTCCCCAACAAACGACACGCTAGCTGGTGATCACTAAAACAAAAAGAAATCACATTTTTTTTTACGATTAAAAGAAATCACATTTAGTTTTAAAATTTATAACTACTAACTCCAGTGTTAGTAACTTAGTGGAAAAAGTTATCACTAAAACAATATTTTTGATATTGTTAGTACTGCTTGCAATATCAAATCCATCTCAAGATGGATACACTATACAACAGGGATAAAAATATGACAGTATTAGTTAAAAAAACCCATAATCTCTATGATTGAACTCTATTTTTTGTTATCTCTTTTCCACAACAAAGGATTAATTTCACCAACGTCCATGGCTTGTCCAATGAATTCTGCAAAGAACATTAATAATATAGTATAACACTTCATATCAATACTATTGGGATAAAAATTAAATCATTAAATATGACGACTTACCAATCAAGAAATATGTTTCAATGTTGCATGTATCTTTTGAAGGCCTTTTACAAAAAAATGTTGCATGTATTTTTGTTCCCTGCACAAAACTCATAATATAATCAGAAAACCACTGAACGTTAACAACAAACTAATTTGATAAATGAAATTAAGATATCTCTTACATTTTGATCTGCGAGAATAATCTTAAACTCTTGCCATATTGAGCACTAAATTGCTTCCAGATCTTTCTTGAATCTACCATCGTACTTTTAAAGGTTTGACATCAGTTTGGCTACTAATTTTCTTAGGAGGTGCTATTAAAGTATCGAGATGTTTAGAGTTTTCCTTTTTGTATCCAAGGGTGTTCGGTTGGGTTATATATAGTGAATAAGAATCTTGTATAATAAGTTAAGAAAATAAATAATTTCTATAAAATCTTGATTATTGATTTTAAAAATATTCGGATATAATATAAATATTCAAATTTTGAAGTAAAAATGGGTTAACTAACAAAAAGATTTAGAGCACCGAAGGTCATTTTCAGAAGTAGATTCTGATGGTTCAGATATGTTAAAACAGAAATATATTATAGTTGCGTGTTTTAAAAATCTTGGGATACTTTTTTTACAAAATTCAAATATAATGTAAAAATATAAATACTCGATTTAGGGATACTTTGATTTTCTTTTAAGGTATAGGGTTTACTTCTGGTTTAGGATTCATTGTATATTGCTAAATTTGTGATAAATGTTACAAATAACATATGTTATTTCATAAACTAATCAGATTGAATTGTATCACAATTTTGTAGATTGACAGTTGTGAGGAGACGGACAAATGCTGCATACATAATCCAGGTATGTGAGAGATTTTGACATTAGTTTAAATGAATAGGTGAACTCCTTAGTATTGACCATGAGGAAGTAAAGTTAGTTATATAATATGATAGACACTAAGTTAAACTATGTCGATCTCTTGTTATTTACTCTTGTAAGTTGTAACATAAGGGATATTTGTAATTTAATATTATGTAAGATAGTCATAATAGTATAAGGTGTAATGTATTGTGTTTGCGTTGTTTGAATAATAACAAAAAGAAATCTTTTGTCATGGATTTGGTTAATTGAGAATATTTCTTGGCATATTCCCGATCGTTATGTCAGGGATTCATAATATTTTGTTTCTATAAGATTTCCGATCAATAGTTGTTATTAAATAATTCCATTGTCGATTTTGTATATAATAAATTACATTAGTTAATTATGTTTTGATTTAAAAGCAATGGATGAGTGGAAAATATTTGGAAATCAATAAAAGTAGGGATTTTAGTAAGATAATAAAAGCATTTAAATTAAAAGCATAGAACAAAAATAATTCAGTGGCAGAAAATGGTAAATAAGTACAAAAAGAAGGTCACCTAAAAAAAGGGCTTTCTGTTTTAATAGTATTGATTGTTTTTTTTCAGATATCAGAAGGTTCAAATTTATAAATAAAATATTCAAAATAGCTATAATTTTCGGATTATTGTCAGATCTAGATTGGTTCAGATATTTAGAATCTGAAGAACATAAAATATCCAAATCTTATCAAATTATTCGAAATCTATCATATATATCTATTTTTTTACAAAATAACTTCAAATTAACTATCAATAATTAAAATAAAAAAATTCTATACTCTAAGTTTTATATTAAAGCTTCATATTACTTAAACATTACAAATAATAACAATTTTTTAACAAAAATATTTCAACTAAATTAATAATTAAAATATAGAAAATTGAACAAGAAAATCATAAGGTAGATATATGAATCAGTTCTTATCGGTTCGAATATATTCATGTCAGTTATTTTGGGTTTCGAAATCTATTAGATTCTAATTCTTTCGGATAAAATAATTTTGGACCTAATAGGTATTATAAATTTCCGGCTCGGTTTTGGGATGGGTACTTTTGGGTCGGTTCTCGTTTGGGTTTCCGAGTCTAGATAAAATGTTCAAACCTAGAAAAAACAAAATATTTTTAGACTTTATTTGAAATTAAATATCATAAATAAATAATAAAATCTAAAAATAACAAAATTAAATATTTAAATACATATAATTTAAATTTTACTAGTTTTTTGTTCTTACAATTTAAAACTAAATTTCATATTTTTTTTGTTTTTACAATTTAAGATTAAATATCATAAATTAAAAATATTTGATATCATAAATTAAAAATATTTGTTTTTAGAGTTTATTTGAGGGTTGATTGCTCCAATCATAAATTCTCAAAAAAATCTTTATAAGTTTTGCATTATAGTCTTTTACATTAACTAAAGTTACTAATAATGATAAAATTTCACAAACAAATATAAAAATATATTTAACATATTATACAAAATACATAATATTATAATATTATATAATAAATATGATATAAATTACATATTTATCAACCATATTTCGATTATATTTGAGGTTTAGCGTCCGGTTAACCGAGAAATTCTAGTATTTTGAAACCACTTGTAAGATATGTAATATTTAAATATTTATGTAATTTGTTTTAGTTTGTGCTAATTATATTTAATGTATTTTATTTTTTGTGAATTTTATTTTAATGTTATGTAATATTAATTTTATTTTATTTTGTTGTACTTAAAATTATTTTAAATTAAGTTTATTATATGTATTTGTTAAAAGAAATAATTATAAGAAAAAAAAGAAAATAAAAGATTGTTTTGAGGTTTTGAATAGTAAAAACTCAAATTTTATGTTTTACTATTCAGATACTCAAAATTCGAAAATTTGAAATCAGATTGAAATGACAGAAATTCCAAAATTTGAGAATTTGTGGTTGGATTTGAGATAATCCTAAACCGGGGAATATTTATTTTGGGACAAAGAGTGTAATATGGAAAACAAACAAGGGGTAAAAGTATATAAACAATGACCAAAGCAGTTAACAATTCGAAATCGTTTGCTTGGCTTCGGAGAAGAGAAGAAGCGAAGAATCTGATTCCAAACTTTTTTCAAAGCAACTCTGCTGAGCTCTCTTCCCTGCGAATCCCTCCCTCTCCGTTATTCAATCCTGGTGGGTGACCTTGAGATTACTTAACTTTTCATCTTTCAATCGATTCGACCAATACTACTGCTTAGTGTGTCCTGTCTGCACGCAATTCCCTTGTCGGGTTCTCATAAAGTTTGTTTCTTTCGTGTTCATTGCTCAGGTCTTGTTATCTAGGTGGCGGGAATAGAAGTCTCTCTCTCTCTTATCATGGCTAGTAAGAAGCAGAGACCAGCCAAGCTCTCTGTCTACCTTTACATTCCCAATATCGTTGGTGCGTCCCTTTTTGTTTTTTATATGTTTTAAAAGATTCCTTTTATATTTTTCTTTGAGATGAAAAATATTGTGGTAGCAGGGTACATGAGAGTTCTCTTGAATTGCATTGCCTTTGCTGTGTGCTTCTCCAACAAGACGCTCTTCTCCCTCTTGTACTTTTTCAGGTACCCACCACCCCTCTCTCATCTTCTTCTTCTACCTTGTCTGCTCTTTTTTTTTGTGCTCCATACTTGTTTAACATGATAGGGGGTATCCTTTGATCTAATCCAGTTTTTGTTGCGATGCTGTTGATGGATGGTGCGCTCGTAAATTCAACCAAGGTCAGCCTCCAACCAATTTATATATTTTGTTTATGGTTTGTTTGCTCATAACTTCCTGACATTGATGTTACTAGTTTTTTTGAGTTTCATTTAGTTGGATATTCTAATTGAACAGCATTTTCTGAAGCTTCATTTTGTTGTTGTATAGTGTCAAGATTTTGATAGTGACACACGTATCTTGTCTTCTTCTCACTTTCAGTTTCTACATTTGGAGCTGTTCTTGACATGGTCACAGACAGGTTAATCTTCTGCTACATATAACCCGATATATTTAACTTACTTTCTCGTGTAATGACAATCTATTACCCTCGTTTTGGTTACAGAGTCAGCACAGCGTGTCTTCTCGTGATTCTCTCCCAAATATACAGGTGAGAGAGTGTTATGTTGATGGATTTGGCTGAATTTTTTTATATTTAATCTACATAGCCTTGGACTTACAACTACTATTATAACACAGGCCTAGCTTGGTTTTCCTCTCTCTTCTGGCCTTAGATATTGCTAGTCACTGGCTGCAAATGTACAGGTACTCTTTGTTTCAACTTGTACATTTTGTATATAGTTTTTGTAGAAAAAAAAATAATAATAATACTGGAGGCACAGTACATTTCTATCAGGGAAGACCAGCCATAAGGATGTGAAAGATAGCACGAGCTGGCTGTTTAGACTATACTATGGTAACCGGATGTTCATGGGTTATTGCTGTGTTTCCTGCGAGGTTAGTTGCAGTTAATAATAGACCAAAGTTTTCTGATGCAATTTTCTTGTAACACTTGAGTTTGCTCAAATGACTCTACAGGTTCTTTACATAATCCTCTTTCTTATAGCAAAGAACCATACTGAAAATCTGATGAACGTGAGCTTCTCTTCTCTTCTATTCCCCTTTTCTAATCTCTATTAGCTAGTTGTCTTTTGTTCTAAAACATCTCTGGGTTCCATTCTTCAGGTACTAGTTGAATCATTGACACAGTTTTCACCGCTCTTTTTACTCTTGGCTTTGAGTATATTTGGTTGGTCGATCAAGCAGATCATCAATGTGATTCAGGTAAATCCACAACTAATCAGTCTCTCCAACTCCAACATAGTAAAGCAGTTTCTGGTTCTTATCGTCTTTTTTGTTGGTGTTTCTTTTGCTGACGTGTCAGATGAAAACGGCTGCAGATGTTTGTGTCCAGTATGACATAGAGAAGCAGCATAAGCCCTGAGGTTGAATCGCGTTTAAAAAAAAAACTCTTTTGTTGCATGCTGTGTATGACACTGTGTACATATATGGATATGCACTTAATGTAGTCTTTATGTTTTTGAATAAATACAAAATATCAATGTTTAAGATTTGATCAAAAGAGCTTCTCCAACACAGATTCTCCATCAAACTTGTCTACCTTGGAGCTAAGAAACGCCAAGCTTCTCTCCAGCCGTGCTCTCTTCATCTCCAAATCTCCCAAACGCCCTGCCATCTCCGTTAACCCTCGACGGTAACTCTTCACCTCATCCTCCTTCCGTCTCACCTCTTTCAGTATCTCCTCCATTTCTTGTCTCCCAAGCAACGCATCCCGCTCGCACATCCCTTTCTCCACCACTGTCGTATTATGTCCATCATAGCACCTGGCCGCTTCGAGAATCTCGTTTAAAGCCTCCCTTAGCCAACCGGCTCTGATTCTGACAGACTCCACGTCTTCAACGACCGCTAGCATTTCCAAGACGCGCGTCTCCTTTAGTTGCTTCAAGGGCGTAGACTGGAGTTGGAGAACCACTGAGGCTAGCGTTTCCAGGAAGTAAGACCTCGTGGGAAGGGACTCGAGTTTCGAACCGGAGGCTATGTCTCCGTGCTTGTCCAAGATTTGCTGCAGAGTGTCTGAGACGCTCGCTCTGACCTTGTAGCTTCCTACAGAGACGTAAGACTCTGACGTCATTGACTGCGTCCCCTCCTCTGTTCCGCAGATGCTTTGAATCTCAGATATTTTCTCAGACACCGTTGTGGGTTTTAAGGAGGATTTTTTTTGAGGGGGCAAGAAGAGTTCAGGATAGAGTAGAGTGCATTCTTCACTGTACACCGAACTCGTTTTATTACCATGATTTTTGGTGGCTTGGGAGATCCTTGACCCTGGTCTTGAGTTTCTTGCCCTGTGATCAGGTAGCCTCGCTCTACATTCTTCAGCATTTGGCCTAATTTCTGGTGTGCCTGGCGTCTCTGGTGACTTGAGTATCGGCTGAGTTTGTGGGGTCCTAGGTTTAAGGTACTTCCCTTGCGGCTCTGGAGTCTTAGACCGCTGCCTTGAGGATCTCTCCCTGTGTTCTGTAGTCTTTGGCTTAGGTCCTAGAGCAACATGCGCATGTTCAGGTGTCATTGGTTCATTATTAGTGATGTTGGACCGGTGTTCAGGCGTCCTAGGTCTAGTTGCTAGCGAAATGATATTATCAGTGGTGCTGGACCGTCGATCGGGTGTCCAAGGCCTAGACTCAGGGGTGCGAGGCATGTGTTGATGTGTCCTAAGAGGATGTTCAGGTGTCATTTCACGGTGATCAAACTGCAGAGAGAGAACATGAGACTCACCAAAAGATATGCACTACTACACAAAGAGGAATAATAGTAGAGAGATAGAGGATAAATAAATGCTCACATTTGATGCGAAAGAGTCTTTGTTGCAATACACAGATAGAGAAGGCGACATGGGGAGCCAATTTATGGGTAATTCAGGTATGTTTCCATGTAGAGGAGAGGGCGGTCTGGACAGAAGGTTTGCGTTGAAGGTATCATCTGAGGATGAGAATGAAGGAGAGTCATCTGATTCATCAACCATGCTCTTTGCGTAATAACTAGGAAGTGGACTGATAGGAGGAGGAGGACTTTGCTTTCTCCAAGCTGGCTTACCAAAGCCTTTGTACAAAAGACAAGTTCAAGAATTCTATTAATCAAAATATCAGCAGCAAAAAAAAAAATACTTGAAATGCAATCGAGATGATAGACTTGCTTCCTACCAAAAGGCTTCTTCTCCTTCTTGAGGACATCTCCAGAGTTTATCTTCTCGAAACATCGGTCATTGCACTCATGGTAGGGATTGCCTGCGTTGGAACAATCATGATATACTTTTCCAGACATGTCTCACTTCTCTCTCTCCCACAGATCTAACAAAGAAGCCTGTGGCCTGTCCCAGAGCAAGCAAAAAAAGAAGAAGAGAAAATCTTATAAAATTGAAGCTTTCATCAAAAACAGGAAAGAAGCAAACAAGTTTTATCCCCAAAAGACAGAGTCAACGTTTGAGAGAAAAGAGGTGTATGGAATGAATAGTTCTGGGATGACAAGACAAGACACGGGATTGAACTTGGAAGTATTCACCAGACTGAGGAAATTTCAAAGTAAAGCGGACCTGAAGGGTTGGTGCTTTTGTTTTCTTGCAGTGCAAGATTACAAAAGAGTGGTGCTTATTTTCTTCCCCACAGAGACTATAACTATTTAAAATATTGACCCAACAAATCAAGTTGTAGTCTTGAATCAGTGAGAGTAAGTTTTGATCAGTCGTCACGGCTATTAAGCCGACATAAACTCATATTGACCTGAACGGCTGATGTTTTGTTTTCTTGCAGTGCAAGATTACAAAATACTAGTGCTTATTTTCTTCCCCACAGAGACTATAACCATTTAAAATGTTGACCCGACACAAGAAGTTGTGGTCTTGAATCAGTAGTCACGGCTATTAAGCCGACATAAACTCATGAAATGCATAAACACATGTGAATACACGCGCATGTTTAGTTAGTTAGGGGAATGTATTGAGATTCGAGCTTTGAGATTAAACAAAGTATGGGTGGGAACTTACGTCTCAGATGAAGTAAATCTGTTTACACATTCTACACTAATGCGATATTTTGAGTTTGACTCTGACCAAATCTTGTCTTGTATATTAGAAAAAGTGTGTGAGACACCTCGGTCATGAAATCACATAGAAATCAAAAACGAAAACACTCAAATAAGATGCGTCTGGTGGGCCAGTATTAAACTCACTGATGGTTTCACGGGCCTTGGGCCCAAAACAAGCTATATATATATGACCCAAAGATTGTTGTTTCGTGCACAAAATCCACAGATACAAGAACAGTGCCGATGGATGATGAATACAGTAGAAGAAATGTATCAATATAATCAAACGTGGAGAAGGACAGCTTCTCCTTGGAACTTATCGACCTTAGAGTGAAACACCTCCAGATTCTTCTCCAATCTCGATCCCTTCATCTCTAACTGCCCAAGCTTTCCCGCCACCGCCGTCACTCTCTCTCTGCACTCCCTGATCTCCTTCTCCCTCTTCCCCAGCTCCTCCCTCATCTCCTCCATCTCCCCCTTCCTCGCCTTCAGATCCCTCTCGCACGCCTCCCTCTCCGCCTTCGCCGCCTCGTACTCCCCCGCGCACTCCACCGCCTCCCCCAGCTCATCCACCGCCTTCCTCAGCCACGACGCGTCGATCTTCACCGACTCCATGTCCTTCACCACCGCCGCCATCTCCGCCACTCTCGTCTTCGTCAGATCCCTCAGCCCCGTCGTCCTCAGCTCCATCACCACCGCGGCTAGGGATTCCAGGTAGTACGACCTCGTCACGTTGGACCGGAGCTTCGAGGAGGCGGCGATGTCTCCGTGCTTGTCGATGATCGCCTGGAGCGTCTCCGCGACGCTCGATTTGACTCTGTAGTTCGCGACGGATACGTAGGACTCGGAGATCATCGATTGGCTCTCTTCCTTGAGTCCTCGCATCTTGGCGATCTCCTGCAGCGAGAAGCTCTGTGACTCGTCCGCCAGCTCCGGCGGCTCGTACTGCTTCTCTTGCTTGTAGGTCTCGGCCGCAATGATCTGGTAGTTGTGGTGAACCGGCTGCATAAAAAGGATAGATTAGTCAATACTTATATATATTGTACACTGATCAATAGCAAGATTAAGCCTTCTAATCTATAGTGTATATATGTATTAGGTCCATTTCAATTTTTGTTAGAGATGATATATTAGCGAGAGAGAGATTCATACGGTGCTGTTGGCGGAGACTGGGAAGGAACGAGCAGGGGTGCCAATTTCTGGGAAGAGGTAGGTGGAGTGGTTATCGTCATCACTGGATGAGTAGTATGCTCCATGAACTGGACTCCGAGGAGGGCTCTCCTGCCGCATTACGTACCCATCTGGCTCATACATTGCTTCCGTCTGCTCATTGCTGCGACGGTCAGGCTGCAGATTTATTTAAGAGAGCAGATTCAATATTATTGTCAAGAGGACTTTTGGTTTGTTTTTTTTCTGTCAATTAGAAAGAAAGATGCTCCAGGCTGAGCTAAGATTTTGAGAGTGTTGTTTGAGTACCGTTCTGTATGGTTGCGGTGGTGGCGAACGAGTTGCAGATGGATGGAAGGGACTTGGTGGAGAGCTGTTTCGTGGTGTTACTTGGCCGTCTTGCTCATCATCAGGGTGGTTTCTATGGCGATCAGGCTGCAGAGTTTAGAATAACAAACTCTATTGAGTGACTCACTTTTATGATCTATATTAGAAAAATAGCAGGGCTGAGATTTAGAGTAGTACTGTTCTGTATGATTGTGGTGGTGGTGATCTATTAGCTGCTGGATGAAAGGGGCTCGGTGGAGAGCTGTTTCTTGGTGTTACATCGCCGTCTTGCTCGTACAGGTCTTCAAATTGCTGACGATCCGGCTGCAATTAGAGATTTTTATGTAATGTCAACTATATGGCTCATTGTGTACTCAAGGATGAGGAACAGGACATACAGTTCTATATGGAGATGGAGAGCGGTTTCCTGCTTTATGAAATGGGCTCCCAGGAGCTCTGTTCTGAAACATGGTATTGGCCTCAGGCTCGTACATTGCCTCGTAGTGGTCTGTGTCGTGCTCTCTGCGGCGATCAGGCTGAAATCAAAACATTAGAAGCAATGCTTAGTGGTTGATTGGTATGAAACATGAATCAGAATAATCAACAGAGCTTTTAGGTTTTGAGTACCGTGTGGTATGGAGATGGAGAAGGGCTTTTGAAAGGGTGAAATGGGCTTGCATTGCTTCGGGTATCTGCCTCATACATTCGATCTCGTTGTTCTCGGCTATACTCGCTTGAATCTCTACGACGTTCAGGCTGCAATACGAATACCTTTATCATGTAAGTATAATATTACGATCAAATGTCCTTGAACCATAATCAAAGACCGACTTTTGTTGTTTTGCTATATCTATAAACATAACTCCAATTCAGAGAGGGTCAAACGTACCGTGCGGTTTCCAGAAGGAGGAAAGGGGCTTGAAGGAGCGTTAGTCTCTGGTTCATAACTCATCCTCTCCTTTCTTTCTCTGCGTTCAGGCTGCAATGGAAAAGAAGGGGCAAACTCAGATGTCATCTACAGATTCGAAAGTTTTGTTTGGCGGCTGAAACAGATAAATAGGTGTTTACGTAATAGAGTACCGTGCCATATCCGTACACAGGAGGCCTAGGGTGGGAGTTGGGGACGCGTTCAGACGCAGGTTGTTTCGGGTATGTTCTTTGTTCACGGTTGATAGGGAAATCGTACTCTGTCTCAGCTCTTTTGTTGGAGAGATACGAAGGTGGCGGAGATCTACCAGCGGCGGGATGAGGAGGGGTCGCCGGATTGCTCTTGCTGGCACTTTTCTTCCCGAACAGTCCTGAAAGAGACGTACCAAACCACACAAAATTGGTCAACGTTAGAAGTTATCAACATAAAATACTTCTGGAAAGATAAAAGGAGTTGAGAAAAGAAAATGATCCTTGTCTTTAACCATCACCACCGGCAGACCAGATTCAAACATTCTGGCGACTTTTTCCGGTGGTAATTCATATTTGGCAAAGTGTAAGTGTGAAGGGACTTTCCAGAGTTGGAAAATTACCTGAGCGTTTTCCATCTTTCTTTGCTTTGTTTGAACCGAAGAAGTCCATTTGGTAAACTGGATTGGTTAAATAATTTGCCTGTAAATCATGCCAATGTTAACTGGTTACACGTATATGTACACGCCAAAGTTTTATATATAGTAACTGGAATTTTGAAGGAAAAGCTGAGTTCTGAGCTGTTGTTGCCGGAGAGAGAGGGCAAATGCGGGCAAAGGCTTTTGATTAGTTTCGTCTCTGTTACGTGAATTAGTTCATATGATTTTATATAATGAGTCAGAAGAGCCAATAATGCCATCTGAAAGTCTACCATAAGTTATTCATCTGACTTTGACTACCACAATACGACAATATATTTAATTGCTTCCATCTAGTCTAATACCATTTGAATTCTTTTCTTTTTTCTCAAGTAGCCGCAGCCATCACTTACTTGGTCAATGGTACTCTCTGAAAATATCTACTTTGAATAATTCTTCTATGACGTTATTTTATTTCTTTCTGATTGGTGACCCTATTAATGAGCCTATAAGCAGTGCCCAATATCATCATGAAATGGGCTAAAAAGGAGAATAACGATGGATCCTACAATACTGGTAACAGAAAGATTAGGTTACACACAAACCAGAAGGAACAAACTAATGATTGCTATGAACAAAAACATGGCAAAGCCAATGCATATACCTGAAGTGACATACGAGACAAGTGCAGCAGCCCATGTACATTGCTTCTGCGTCTGTGGTGGTTTTGTATCCAACACGTGCTCCTCCTACTCAGCCACAAGGGCTTAGAGGAAATACCATCTCAGTACATACTGCAACGTTACTTGGCGCAGGACGTGAAGTTCTAGGTGGCGGATTGTTGACCGAGGGATGTGATCAATAGAAGCCTTCTTTGATACTTTTTAGTGCCGCTTACATATGTTATTTGGTTATACGACTGGAATCTAGTATTATTGGTTGCTGGATGTTGAAACAACTTGTAATTTTAAGATATCTGGTTAGAGCTCATTCTTGTAATATATTCCAGTGATCATCAAGTCTTTGCTCCGTGACTTTTCAATCCACTTCAAGATGGCTCAAGCTCAAGTTCAGGGAGTTGAAGCTGATGGATTAATTCCACAATTTGGAAAGGGATCAACTAAAGCTAAATCATGTTCTATTGAACAAGATACAACAACGTACAAGCTAAACCGCCAAACCAAAAAGACTCAGATAGATCTCTCCTGCGCGAGTTGAGCATCAGAAATTCAAACACCATTTCGTAATCACGAAATGTATGTAATTAAAAGGAGTTTAGCAGATAAAAAGCTAAAATAATGTAAGCAGTAGTTGCAATTGTTGTTTTGTTCGTAAGATTATGATTTTTTTTTCTTTTAAAAAAAGTTTTACTATATGCACTCTTGGTGAACTAATTATGAATAGTAAATTTACACACCGAAAAATGAATGGTAATATATGAGTGTAAGGCATTGGAAGATGATTGGATGGTGAAGTTTGGTCCTGAAGTGAAAGGATGAATGAGAGTGGTTGGATTTTTGTGTGATTGATGGGATCATGGGAGCTATCTTCTGTAAGTAGGGCCTTCCCTTCCCCCCCTCTTCTCTTCTCTATTATTCTACTTCCTATAAACTAATTCTCCCATTATTATCATTATTGCTATAATTTTTCTCTCTCGGTAAATGACTTTTTTATGCCATATAAGTTCACATACAGAGCATCAGCCATTTATTCATCTCCTCACTGAAGTTGGATTTTTGATGAATAAAAAGGATAGAACTGCAAATATACTTGAATATACTTGTGCCCTCGTCCATTTGTTGGCTAGGAATAGCTTTGTTATCCATTTAGATGTAATGCAGCTCCATCATGGATTGGGTCTTCCATTTGTTGAAACAACCCTACATATCATGTAGCTCTCAGTTCACATTAACATGTGTATTCTTTTGGAACAATAACAAACAGGTCACATATGTAAGTTAGATTATCTTAGAACATTGGCAGTTTATATAGTTATCATGAAACTTATTCATATCTTAGAAACAAATTTATGTTTTCTTAGTTACATTAATTGAATGCTTCGTTATCCAAAAGTTCTAGTAGTTGCTTTCCTATTATTGGTGACTACAAAAGTATAAATAACTAAAAAGAGTCGATGGGGGCCGGAGAGAAAGGCCAGCTTGAGTGGTAGCATACATTAGTATAAAATTAAATAAATGTTAGGTCAAGTGACATATCTCACTTTATCGGTTATCCCAATCACCTTCGTGTCCCAAATTTTATTTTTCTCATGGTTCTTGGACCACCACTTTTATGGGCACTAGACGTTTGTAGAAGAAAACAAGAACAATGAAAGAGTCATGAATACATATAAGTATTATTAATAGGCTCAACAAAGTATATACTTTTGATTACAATTTACAAGGAAAAAAGATAAGATGGTATATCTGATAAGTATGTTACTAGAATACATATTAGTAGTGGTTTAATTATTAGAAAGAACAATTAAGCCAAGAAAGATGGGTGGATAAATCGTTTAAAATTTTTAAAGAACATTTGTATCATAATCCATTCATGAAGCATGACCAAATATAAATGGAGATTGCACTAGGAAGAATTATCTACATACAAGCTGTACTAGAGGAGATGATAAGTGCCGTCTGCTTGGCACAGAACCCATGTATCAAGCAATGTAGTAGTAGTAGATTGATTATTCTTGCCTTTTGTTTGAAGAAAAAATCTTCCATTTGACCCACTTGCAAGGCTTTGAATGTGTAAACATTTGCTTGTTGGGTTAATTCAGGATCGATTTTAACTCTGAATTGAATGAAAAGAAAAAGAGTAAAATATTAAAAACTCAACTATTGAGCCGTCAAATGCTCTCTATAATTCTTTTGCACTGTTTTGGTCCATGGATTCTCTCTCTCTCTAGAGTTGTGGAGCCCAGAGACGTTGGGTGGAGGGGGGGGGAACCTTTGATGTGCTGGCTGCGACCTCGCCGCCATCGTTGGTCTTTTATGGTCTTGTCTGCTACAAACTCTATAGTGAGAAGAGAGAGAAAGTGATTAAATAAAAAAATATAAACTTTTGTACCGTGTTGTTGTAGTAAAAGAAGAGAAGAGAGGTGAAAACAAAAAACAAAAACACAAAGACACAAAAATGAGTGAGAGACCTGACCAAATCTATCAGAGCTTAACTGTTTCTTCCTAGTTGCTAGAGCAAAGAGACCATTCTCTTTTTCAACTTTAGTTAATATATAGTATACTACTAGTAGTATTTGGTTAATTGGTCTTCTTCTTTTTTTTTTTCTGGCTTCGATTACTTGATTTATTTTTAGTTTATATATTAAAAAAATCAAAACTATATATGCTTGGTTGATCCTCCGTAGATCTACAAGTCAAAATCTCAACGCCCACATCATCCCTCTCCTCCTGATTCCATCTTGCAAGCAAAGGTAAAGTGTTACTGTTTCTTCATTGGAATATTTGACCAAATCGGTTTTCAACTCTCCCACAACTAATTTTTGCTGTTTCTTATTCAAATCTTTGAAGTTTTCAATTCTTGTATCCTTTTTTAAAAGATTCTGCAATCAATCAAACATTGCCAATATCTTCACTAATCCCATATGTTATCTCTGTTTTCTCATCAGCAGCTATTGAGATTGTGTTGCCAAGTTCTTATGTTGTGCTGCGAATATATTACTCGAATGAGATGAGAGGAGGGATGCTATCTGCCTTGATGAACTTCCTCAATGCCTGTCTCTGGCACACTCCGATTCAGCCCTCAGATTCTTGCGGCCGTCAAGAGGGGCTCTTGTGGTACAGAGACTCAGGTCATCACGTCTTTGGTGACTTCTCCATGGCTGTCGTCCAAGCCAACAGCTTGCTCGAGGACCAGAGCCAGCTCGAGTCTGGCCCTCTTAGCTCCCACCACCACTCTAGTGGTCCTTACGGCACCTTCCTTGGCGTCTACGATGGCCACGGCGGCCCTGAGACTTCCCGCTTCATCAATGATCATATCTTCCACCATCTCAAGAGTGAGTTACTCTACTCTTGTTCTCTGGATGTTGCCAAGACTAGTTAGGTAATCTAAGAACTTGTTTTCTTAGAAAGGAAAAAAAAAACATTTTCTCTAATTTCTTCGTTTAAAACAAAAGCACGTAATACAATAACAGACAAGCTTGCACGAAGTGTTCGGAGTTTTTTTTTGTTTTGCTATGTGTGTTGATTCATTGTCTCCGGTTTGGTTATCCGGTTTGGTTATCCGAATCGGTAGCTACTTCTACCTAGGTGTAGTTATTGTTTAAAAAAAAACACTTTCCTTCACAATTGTTTTTTTAAAAAGTAGTTTTTGATCTCATTTGCTTATATTCTTATGTGGCACCACCAGGATTTGCTGGGGAGCAACAGTGTATGTCACAGAAGTGATAAAGAAAGCCTTCCAAGCGACTGAAGAAGGGTTCCTATCCATAGTCACCAACCAGTTCCAAACGAGGCCTCAGATAGCCACCGTTGGCTCATGCTGCCTCGTATGCGTCATCTGCGACGGGACGCTCTACGTGGCCAACGCTGGGGACTCGCGTGCCGTGCTGGGACAGGTCACGAAGGCAACGGGAGATGTTCACGCCACTCAGCTCTCGGCCGAGCATAACGCGTCTATAGAGTCAGTGCGAAGGAGCTTCAGGCCCTGCACCCGGACCATCCCGATATAGTGGTTCAGAGCATAATGTTGGAGAGTAAAGGAATCATTCAGGTGAAATAAAACACAACAAATTTCATGTTTGTATATGTTTTTACATACATCACTGAGGTTTGTGATGGCAGGTTTCAAGATCAATTGGGGATGTGTTATTTGAAACGGTCGGAGTTCAACAAGGAACCGCTGTACGCGAAGTTCAGGCTGAGGGCACCGTTCAGCAGGCCGTTGCTGAGTGCAGAGCCGTCGGTGACGGTGCATAGGCTGGAGGAGGAGGACAAGTTTATAATATGTGCGTCAGATGGACTGTGGGGACATATGAGTAACCAAGAAGCAGTAGAGATGGTGCAGAACCATCCGCGTAACGTGAGAAGGAAGCTACATAAGTTGCTTTCTTTCTTTTTTTTTTGATGGTAGTAAGTAGAATGAGAAATAAAATGCTGGGTGTGGTGATGTGCAGGGGATAGCAAAGAGGCTGGTGAAAGTGGCGTTACAAGAAGCGGCAAAGAGAGAGAGAGATGAGATACTCAGACCTGAAAAAGATAGAGAGAGGGGTGCGAAGGCATTTCCATGATGACATAACAGTGATTGTTGTGTTCTTGGATGCAAAGAGTAGTGAGTTGAGAGGACCGGTGGTGTCGGTGAGAGGAGCGGGTGTTAACATCCCTAAGAAAAAACATAGGCGCGCCTAGCACCACCAGGACTACTCAAGCTGCTGCTGCTTCTGAGTCCAACGTTCCATGATGCTCAAGAGAAAGATGTGCAGTGTGTAACTAATGAATGAATTATTGTGATTGAATATGAAGTTGGTAGTTTTGTTTCCTTTTGTTAGTTTGGGGTGGATGACTGGAGAAAGAAAGAAAGAAAACAGAATTATTTATTCCTTTTGACTAATGCTCTTCTGTTTCTTCTGGTACAAAAGACACAAAATCAAAGATGAAAGATAGTTGCCAATCTCATTAATGAAATTGAGATGCAGAATTTTGATTAAGAGAGGAGGAGTTAATACTTCGTTCTAAACAATGACAGACAGCATTAACCTTTTGTTGCAGGTTACAACATGAAAATGGAATTTGCCTTCCTGACACTCTCTCTCTCTCTCTCACACATAGTGCATTCATAGGGATTTCTCAAGATGAGAGCCAAAACGTAACAAAGAGCAGAGTCCACGAGGATAGAGCAACAATGAAGACAGCTACAAGAAAGAGACTAAGTGTGGCAGTCTTGAGCTGTTCAACATAAAAAAACATTAAAAAACAAAAAAAAAGTTACGTATGTAGACATCAACAAACAAAAAAGACTTGGTGGATGGGTAGCACACAAGTAGATACCGTGGTTGTAAAACTAGGGCCACTCTATGAATTAAGCTGGCTCGGCTGCTCAGCCATAAAGGAGAAAGACAGATCTCGTGCTCCCGACAATGTCCCTAACAAGGCTCAACCATAGTGGGGGCTCTTCTAGCTCATCATGGAAGCTCGGAGGACTTTGGCGTGCGAAACCTACGGACGACATCGTGGGATACCCACCACCCACAGTAGGCTTATTATAGCTAACTCTCCCATTCAGACTCTACAAGACCAACCAAATGAATAATATATATACACACAGGTTATGTCAAAAATCTCTGCCTGAGCTGTTTCTTTGTCTTTAGGGAATAGATGAAAATTACCGAATCCCGAGGAAACTTGGATCCGAACCTCTGAATCCTCCGGTGTGACGGATGATGATGAGCCAATCGGATTAAAACTATTGGTTCAAACAAAAATGACGACCAAAACTAAGAGGCAGCAATCAAGTAGTAGTATACAAGAAAGAAAGAAAAGACACAGGAGCGAAAGTGACCTGAAGCCTCTGTGAGAGCAAACAGAAAAAACCATCCTCTCTGCAAATAATCCTAAACAATACCAAAGAGGTCTTGCTTGGAAGATGAACCAAGCCTAAGCTTTTAACGTTTTAATGGGCTTACCGTCGTAATTTTTAAAGGGCTTTAAGGCCTTGTGGAGTTAATTTTATGATTAGTCCAGTAAAAATGTTCTGTTTGCAACTGGATTTTGTCTGATATCTGAATAGTTTCCACTGTTGCACTGTTATTTTCTTGCTTTGACTTTTTTTTTTTTTTTTTGAAACAACTTGCTTTGACTAAAAACCCAATGTTTCATTCACTTCTTTTCCTGTCAAAAGCCTATTACAAGACAATTGTGGAGAAACATCCACCAATCTCTACCTAAAGTCCTAAAGTATATTATAAACCCTCTTTTTCTCTGTGGTGATTTGCTGTGTTAATCCTGTGTTTACATGTATGTAGTCCATACAAGTAATCATCCCCGGTCCTCC